>NC_036857.1:303928-319030 GCF_002910315.2 Salvelinus sp. IW2-2015 | reverse complement strand
ATCAACATTTTAAGCTAAACATTCTGATCTGTTCCATCAGCCTTATTAATTGATAAGGTACATCATATACCTCCACTACACTACTTTGATATTCATCATGGATAAGAAGTGAGTATACGCAATGCCCGCTGAAGACATGGGGCGGCAGAGTAGCSTAGTGGTTAGACCGTTGGACTAGTAACCGAAAGGTTGCAAGTTTTGAATCCCCGAGCTGACAAGGTACAAAATCTGTCGTTCTGCCCCTGAACAAGGCAGTTAACCCACTGTTCTTAGGCCGTCATTGTAAATAAGAATTTGTTCTTAACGGACTTGCCTAGTTAAATAAAGGTTAAAATAAAAATATGCTCCACTACACCACTGAGCAACACCTCTAACCAAACAACAGTGCTAGGTGCATGTGCACTTGAATTAATGGGTAACTACACAAAATATATACCGATATATTCTTTGATCATTTTAGGTCATTCTAAGTGTGTCACTGTTTCTCATAGACTTTTGCACAGGGAGCATTTCCTTCACCGGGTGGACCGTCTTGGAAATTTTTGGCAAAGTTAGAGTATACCCACTTCTCCAGGAACTGCTAGGAGGGGGAGAGGGGTTGCTGAGGAGTATTTCTGTCTGTATTAAAGCTCCTTTGCAGGGAAAAACTCATTCTGATTGGCTGGGCCTGGCTCCCTAGTGGTACGCCCTCCCAGGCCCGCCCATGGCTGCGCCCCTGCCCAGTCATGTGAAATGCATAGATTAGGGCCTAATGCATTTTATTTAAATTGACTGATTTGCTTCTATGAACCATAACTCAGTAAAATCTTTGCAATTGTTTCTTGTTGCGTTTCTTTTTGTTGTTCAGTTTATATTAGGTTCTAAGTGCTTGAAATGTCCCTACAAGTGAATTTGACTTGCTAATGGTCTGTATGAACCCTGCTTAAAGGATGTACAGTGCCTTCAGAAAATATCCCTACCCGTTGACTTATTCCACATTTTGTTGTGTTGTGAATTCAAAAAATGGATGAAATAGATTTGTTTTCTCACCCATCTACACACAATACCCCATAATGACAAAGTTGAAAACATATTTTTATAAATGTTTGCAAATTTATTGAAAATGAAATATAGAAATATCTAATTGACGTAAGTATTCACACCCCTGAATCAATACTTTCTAGAATCACCGTTTGGTCGTGATTACAGCTGTGAGTCTTTCTTGGTAAGTCTCTAAGAGCTTTCCACACCTGGATTGTGTAATATTTGCCCACTATTCTTTTCAAAATTCTTGAAGCTCTGTCAAATTGGTTGTTGATCATTGCTAGACAAACATTTTCAGGTCTTGCCATTGGTTTTCAAGCAGATTTAAGTCAAAACTGTAACTCGGCCACTCAGGAACATTCGCTGTCTTCCTGGTAAGCAACTCCAGTGTTGATMAGGCCTTCTGTTTTAGGTTATTGTCCTGCTGAAAAGTGAATTCATCTGAGCGGACTGAAGCAGGTTTTCCTCTCTGATTTTTCCTGCTTATCTCCATTTACATTTATTTTTTATCCTGAAAAACTCCCCAGTCCTTAATGATTACAAGCATACCCATAACATGATGCAGCCAACATTGTGCTAGAAAATATGGAGAGTGGTACTCAGTAATGTGTTGTGTTGGACATGCCCCAAACATAACACTTTGTATTCAGAACAAAAAGTGAATTGCTTTCTCACATTTTTTGCAGTTTTACTTTAGTGTCCTTGTTGCAAACAGGATTCATGTTTTGGAATATTTTTATTCTGTACAGGCCTCCTTCTTTTCACTCTGTCAATTATGTTAGTATTGTGGAGTAACTACAATGTTGTTGATCCATCCTCAGTTTTCTCCTATCACAGCCATTAAACTCTGTAACTCTTTTAAAGTCACCACTGGCCTCATGATGAAATCCCTGAGTGGTTTCCTTCTTCTCTGGCAACTGAGTTAGGAAGGACGCCTGTATCTTTGTAGTGACTGGGTGTATTGATACACCATCCAAAGTGTAATTAATAACTTCACCATGCTCAAAGGGATATTCAGTATTTGCTTTTTATATTGTTACCCATCTACCAATAGGTGCCCTTCTTTGCGAGGCATTGGAAAACCTTCCAGGTCTTTGTGGTTGAATCTGTGTTTGAAATTCCGTGCTCGACTGAGGCACCTTACAGATAATTGTATGTGTGTATAATCCTAGGCTTATGTTGTTGTATAGGTGGAGTAATGGGCCAATTTGCATATATTCCTCTAAATACATATGTGGAACTGCATTCTTTTTGTTTCAAACCATTTTGAAAATGTGATCCCAATGTCACACATTTGGCGCCATTATTTATAGAAAGACCCATGTGCATAGCATCTTTTACCTGTATTTTGTGCATACTGTATGTGGCCATTTGTCTTTTTTGCACAATCTAATCTAATGTTTAGTGACGGTGTATGTTGTTTTTTACATTGTAAATTGTGTTTTTATCAGTTACTTTGTATGTTCATTGAGTTTTTATGTTATTGCTGCAAAATGAATTTACTCATTAAGGACATAAACATTTTAATCTAATATAGGTCCCACCCATCGACGAGCTGCAGTTGCTGCCTGCCTGGATAAAGAACGGTCTCTACTTTCACAACAACCCTCTGATCTGTGACTGTAGCCTTTATAGTCTCCTGGCTCACTGGCACATCCGCCGGCTCAACTCAGCCCTGGACTTTAAAGATGAGTACAGCTGCTATCTCCCCGGGCCCCAGAAAAGCAAGGTGGGGGTCTTCGACCTGAACAGAGACTACATGAACTGTAGTACGTTCCACGAGGCGGACCAGGAAGCTTGGCTGGAACAGACGCTGATCTTGCGCTGTGATACTAAACACAGGGACCTGTCTAAGACCTGGGTGATGCCTGGTGACGTAGTGGTGACGGAGGGGTTTAATCAGACAGCCAAGGTGCTCCCTGACGGTAGTCTCCAGATCGGCCCGGTGAAGACGGACGACTCGGGGACGTATACGTGCTACGCTGTGAGCGAAGCCCTCAACGAGACGCTCTACGTGCTGCTCAAGGTATGTGGATACTGTTTCATAATGTATACATGTTGTGTGTTGTAATGTTGTATGTCCAATGATCCTGTGACATCTTTATTTTCCCCTTGGGGGGATCAATAAAAGTCAATTCAATTACATTCAGCTCAAACCAATTCAATTACATTCAGCTCAAACAATTCAATTCATTCGCTCAACCGTTCATACATTCAAGCTCAAACCGGATTCAATTACATTCAGCTCAAACCGATTCAATTACATTCAGCTCAAACCGATTCAATTACATTCAGCTCAAACCAATTCAATTACATTCAGCTCAAACCAATTCAATTCACTCTGGATTAGTGAAAAATGACAAAAATGTGAATAACAATTCAATTCAAATCAACTCCATTCCTATCGATTCCCAAAGGTGCATAACTTCACGGAGAACGGCAACGGCGAAGCCCTGAACACGGCCTACACCACCCTGGTGGGCTGCCTGACCAGCGTGGTCCTAGTGCTCATCTATCTGTACCTGACCCCCTGCAGATGCTTCTGCTGCCCCAAAAAGAACCACGAGGACTCCATCCACTCCTCCATGCTCAGCGCCGCACCCAGCCATGAGGACCTGGTCAACAACACTGACCCGACGCACGTGGCCTTCATCGACCCCAAGGAGCTGGGACAGGGGCTGAACGGGAAGGTGAACCCCAACGATGGGGAGGGGGACCAGGGAGAGATGGATGAGGAGGGAGGGTTACTGGGGAAGGGAAGGAGGAAGAAGTCTGTGGCTGAGTCTATTAGTTCTGTCTTCTCTGACACCCCCATAGTGGTCTGAGATGGTACAGACCGTCGATATGGATGTACGCTGTGAAGTGATTGGATGGATCAGGGATGTACGTGGTGTGATTGGATGAAACTGTGACTACTTCCTTGGACAGAAAGCCAATCACAGTTCACTAAACTGACCAATCAGAAGCTTCAGGGGAGTGTTAACACATTGCCTTGGTATTAACAAGGACAACTGACAATAAACAGGACCTTTCCCCAGCATTTGATCTGTAGCACTTAAATACACATACTGTGAAAGCCTGACAGAGGACTTCCACTGGGCCCACACTGGTTGAATCAACGTTGTATACACGTCATTTCAATGAAATGACTTTGAACCAATGTGGAATAGACGTGGAATAGACATCTGTGCCCAGTGGAGTGTAAGAGGACACTATATTCCTTCCTGTGATACAGTAACGGTGGATATCATGTTGGACGGTAACAGTACTCAGGAAGACATTGATTGGCGGAGGACAGAAAATATGAGATTGTGAGCCATTTTAAACATAATAATTTTTTTTTTTTAGATGAATAAGTTTGAAAAAGAACATAGTTCATACATATATAGTCAAGTCATGAGCATGAACCTTGTAGACTGACTCATATTTCTATTAACTAATAGGAGTAGACTAGCGTGAGTCTTCTGTAGACTTTAGTACATACAGAACGTACATACGGTAGCTATACACATAGAAATAGAATGACTTTATATTACTTCCTGGCATGGGTACATTCATTATGGCCACCGGGCCACTCATCACAGAACATTGACGTGGATGGGAATGTCTGTTCTAATAATTATATTTCTATGCATATACCCCTCCACCCCCACAGTGAGACAGACAGACACAGACAGACAGACAGACAGACAGACAGACAGACAGACAGACAGACAGACAGACAGACCGACCGTACCACCAGAGCTATATATTGAAGCATCAACATGGTCACCAGATCCAGAGTTGGCCAAACACATCAACCTGGTCACCAGATCCAGAGTTGGCCAAACATCAACAACATGGTCACCAGATCCAGAGTTTGGCCAAACACATCAACATGGTCACCAGATCCAGAGTTGGCCAAACATCAACAACATGGTCACCAGATCAGAGTTGGCCAAACACATCAACATGGTCACCAGATCCAGAGTTGGCCAACACAACAACATGGTCACCAGATCCAGAGTTGGCCAAACACATCAACATGGTCAGAGATCCAGAGTTGGCCAAACACATCAACATGGTCACCAGATCCAGAGTTGGCCAAACATCAACAACATGGTCACCAGATCCAGAGTTGGCCAAACCAAACAACATGGACACCAGATCCAGAGTTGGCCAAACACATCAACATGGTCGCCAGATCCAGAGTTGGCCAAACACATCAACATGGTCACCAGATCCAAAGTTGGCCAAACATAGCAACATGGTCACCAGATCCAGAGTTGGCCAAACATAGCAACATGGTCACCAGATCCAGAGTTGGCCAAACATCAACAACATGGTCACCAGATCCAGAGTTGGCCAAACATCAACAACATGGTCACCAGATCAGAGTTGGCCAAACATCAACAACATGGTCACCAGATCCAGAGTTGGCCAAACACATCAACATGGTCACCAGATCCAGAGTTGGCCAAACACATCAACATGGTCACCAGATCCAGAGTTGGGCAAACACAACAACATGGTCACCAGATCCAGAGTTGGCCAAACACATCAACATAGTCACCAGATCCAGAGTTGGCCAAACACAACAACATGGACACCAGATCCAGAGTTGGCCAAACACAACAACATGGTCACCAGGTCCAGAGTTGGCCAAACATCAACAACATGGTCACCAGATCCAGAGTTGGCCAAAATCAACAACATGGTCACCAGATCCAGAGTTGGCCAAACACATCAACCTGGTCACCAGATCCAGAGTTGGCCAAACACATCAACATGGTCACCAGATCCAGAGTTGGCCAAACACATCAACATGTCACCAGATCCAGAGTGGCCAAACATAGCAACAAATGTAAATTGCGCTACAACGGAATTGAATCGAGCCGTTCGCGTACCTCTCTGGTCATGAATAGTCAGAACCAGTGATTCATACTGAAGAGGAACAGCCATGTTTATAAACAAACATCACACTACAGCCCAGAGACCAGACTGAGGAGCCTGTGAGTGGGAACCAGGAAATGTAGCTTATAAACAGAGTGTGACTTATGTTTAACACTCTCAAGTGGGCAGACTGCTAGTTAGATGATTTATTTAGTCATAATGAGATAGCAATAGAGCGAAACAGCATAATAAAAGGTCATTGTGGTTCACCTGTATTGCTTGTTCTCGTGATGCTTGATTCAGTTATTAGTACAGTAGGTCAATGAGGAAGACTTCACCCTTGTTAAGCCATGCATTCCTATTGCCTTACTGTTTTAGGAAGCCAGTCACTAAGAGATGAGCTAGATACAATAGTGTAATGGAAATACTGTTTATCATGGATTTATAATCGTAGATTAAAAAAAATATATATATATACTTTCAAAGACTTGCACACTGAAAAAAGAGACATATTGACATTAGTGCATTTCATGTCCAGAGTCTGTATACTGCACCATACACATGCTTCTGCCAGGTGGTATCGTTCCTCGTGGTAATGTTCCCTGTCATAGTGAATGCACTGTATATAGTAGGTGAACACAGCCAGTCATTAGGACCGCTCATTAGAGAACCTGCTAGCCCAGGTTCATGAATATACATCATGCTGTAGTAGCATGCTATGTCCCATTAATATATACATCATCATGCTGTAGCTAGCATGCTATGTCCCATTAATACACGTCATCATGCTGTAGCTAGCATGCTATGTCCCATTAATATACATTATCATGCTGTAGCTAGCATGCTATGTCCTATTAATATATACATCATCATGCTGTAGCTAGCATGCTATGTCCTATTAATATATACATCATCATGCTGTAGCTAGCATGCTATGTCCCATTAATATACATTATCATGCTGTAGCTAGCATGCTATGTCATATTAATATATACATCATCATGCTGTAGCTAGCATGCTACGTTTCATGAATATTCATCATCATGATGTAGCTAGCATGCTATGTCCCATTAATATACATCATCATGATGTAGCTAGCATGCTACGCCCATTAATATACATCATCATGCTGTAGCTAGCATGCTAGCTCCATTAATATACATCATCATGCTGTAGCTAGCATGCTATGTCCATTAATATACATCATCATGCTGTAGCTAGCATGCTAGTTTCATGAATAATTCATCATCATGATGTAGCTAGCATGCTATGTCCCATGAATATACATCATCATGCTGTAGCTAGCATGCTATGTCCATTATATACATTATCATGCTGTAGCAAGCATGCTATGTCCCAGACTGACAGGAAAGAGATGGGTTAGTTTAAAAAGGAAGAAACTTTTTGAAACAGAGTGAAACGGGGATGTACTACCTGAATATGTCCAATAAGAATACAGATTTTAATTCCCTGCTTGCAGTAGATTGACAACAGTGTAGCCCCACTGAACAAGGCCCTGTGCTCTGTAATGCTGGGGAAAGACAGAGTTATTCATTACTGTTGTGCTGTCTGAGCTGATCCAGGTAACACATCTCTTCCTCAGTACGTTGTTGGCTCTGTCTTCAAATTCAATTCATAAATGCAAATTGTATGCAGGTCCTTTCAAGAGCGGCTGGCTGTTGAGCTCAAATTAACCAGGTTTTCAAGCAGACGAGGCGTCCACCACCGTCCATGTCTTGGCGAAACAAAACGGTGTCATTACAGTATCGTGAGCGTCTTTGTCATGACAACGACAGGGCTACTGACGTCTGAATGATAATTACATCGTTTGATAAGGCTTCCCTCTGCCTCACTGTGTGTGTGTGTGTGGGTGCGTGTGCGTGCCTGTGCATGTGCGTGTTTGTGTGTGTCTCCCTGTGTGTGTGCAGACACATTTTTTCCAGTGTGTTCTCCTATGCCACCACACCAACACAAGTCCATTATATCAAATCAAATCAAATTCTATTGGTCACATACAGGTGATTAGCAGATGTTAATGCGGGTGTAGTGAAATGCTTGTGCTTCTAGCTGTGACAGTGCAGTAATATCTAACAAGTGATATCTAACAAATTACACTACATATACCCAACACACACAAATCTAAGTAGGAATTAATTAAGACTATATACATATGGATGAGTGATGTCAGAGCAGAATGGACTAAGATACAGTAGAATAGTATAGAATACAGTCTATACATATGAGATAAGTAATGTAAGATATGTAAACATTATGAAGTGAATGAGATACAGTATAATAGTATAGAATACACAGTATATACATATGAGATGAGTAATGCCAGATATGTAAACATTATTAAAGTGACTAGTGTTTCATTCCTTAAAGTGGCCAGTGATTTCAAGTCTATGCCTCTAGACAGCAGCCTCTAATGTGCTAGTGATGGCTGTTTAACAGTCTGATGGCCTTGAGATAGAAGCTGTTTTTCAGTCTCTCGGTCCCTGCTTTGATGCACCTGTAGTGAATTGCACTGTATAGAAGGTGAACACAGCCAGTCATTAGGACCGCTCATTAGAGTACCACCTGTCATGACCTGCAGCCAGGTTCATGAATAACATTCATCATGCTGTAGCTAGCATGCTGTCCCATAATATATACATCATCATATGTAGCTAGTATGCGTACGTCCCAGATGAATAGTTCTATCATCATGATGTAGCTAGCATGCGGTCACCATAATATAACATCATCATATTAAGCTAGCATGACTACTCCCGAGAATATTCATCATTCATGCTGAGCTAGCATGCTATGTCCCTAATAAATACACATCATGCGTAGCTAGCATGCGCTAGTCCCAATGAAATACATCATTCATGCTGTAGCTAGCATGCTATGTACCCATATAATAACATCATCCTGCTGTAGCGAGCATGCCTTATGTCCATGAATATACCACCATCCATTGCTGTAACCTTAGCAATATGGCTTATTCCCATTAATATAACATCATCATGCGTAGCTAGCATGCTAGTCCCTAACTGACACGTCATCATGCTGTGTAGCTAGCATGCTATGCTCCCATTAATAATTACATAAATACAATGCTGTACCTAGCACTGCTATGCCCATTAATATACATTCATCATGCATGTAGCTAGCATCTATGGTCCCATTAAATACAACGTCATACATACGTACTACATGCAGTGCCCCAAAATTATACATTTTCATGCTGTAAGCTAGCATGCTAGGTCCTATATATTATAACAATCAATCATCTGTAGCTAGCATCTACTTTCATGAATATTCACAGCAATAATGTACTAGCAGCATGTCCCATTAATATACATCAATTCATGCTGTAGCTAGCATGCTTAGCATCCATGAAATATACAATTCATCATTGCTGTAGCTAGTCAAATGCTATGTTCCATAATATATTACAATCATCATGCTGTAGCTAGCATGCTATGTCCCCATGAATATACATTCATCATGCTGTTAAGCGCTAGGCATACTATTTGGCCCATTTAAATTATACATCATCATTGCCTGTAGCTAGCATGTATCTGCGACATCCATAATATACATCATCATGCTGTAGGCTTAGCCATGCTAGTCCAATTAATATATACATTCATCATGATGTAGCTAGTATGCTACGTCCATGAATATTCATCATCAATGATGTAAGCTAGCATAAGCTGTCCAATAATATAACATCTCATCACATGTAGCTAGCATGCTACGTCCACTGAAAATATTCATCATCATCAAACCTGGTACGCTAGCATGCTATGTCGCACCATTAATATACATCCATCATGCTTGAGCTAGCATGCTATGTTCCATGAATATACAATCACATCGCTTGCTGACTAGCATGCTACTGTCCCATTAATAATACATCATCATGCTGTGCTACGCATGCTATTGTCCCATGAATAAACATCATCCATGCTGTACCTAGCATGCTATGTCCCCATTAAAATACATCATCATCCTGTAGGCTAGCAATGGCTATATGTCCCCATTAAATACACTGTCAATCATGCTGTAGCTAGCAATGCTATGTCCCAATTAATTATACCATTATCATCGCTGTAGCTAGCATGCTATGTCCCATTAATATACATTATCATGATGTAGCTAGCATGCTATGTCCCATTAATACACGTCATCATGACTGTAGCTATACATGCTATGTCCCATTAATATTACATTATCATGCTGTAGCTAGGCATGCTATGTCCTATAATATATACATCATCATGCTTTAGCTAGCATGCATACGTTTCATGAATATTATCATCATGATTAGCTAGCATCTATGTCATTAATATCATCACATGCTGTAGCTAGCATGCTACATCCCATGAATATACAATCATCAGCTGTAGCTAGCATGCTATGTTCCATTAATATATACATCATCATGCTGTAGCTAAGGCATGGCTAATGGTCCCATTAATATACATCATTCATGGCTGTAGCTAGCATGCTATCGCCCATTAATATACATCATCATGCTGTAGCTAGCATGCTACATCCATAATATACATCATCATGCTGTAGCTAGCATGCTATGTTCCATTAATATATACATCATACTGTTAGCTAGCATGCTATTTCCCATAATAAACATATCATCATGATGTAGCTAGCAGGCTAGTCCCATTTAATATACATCATCATGCTGTAGCTAGCATGCTATGTTCCATTAATATTAATACATTCATCAATGCTGTAGCTAGGCATGCTGATGTCCCATTACTATACATCATCCATGATGTAGCTAGCATGATTGTAAACCTGAATATGTCCAATAAGAATACAGATTTTAATTTCCCTGTTGCAGAAATTGACACCAGTGTGCCCCACTGAACAAGCCCTGTGCTCTGTAATGCTGGGGAAAGACAGGATTATTCATTACTGTTGTGCGTCTGAGCTGATCCAGGTAACACATCTCTTCCTCAGTACGTTGTTGGCTCTGTCTTCAAATTCAATTCATAAATGCAAATTGTATGCAGGTCCTTTCAAGAGCGGCTGGCTGTTGAGCTCAAATTAACCAGGTTTTCAAGCAGACGAGGCTGCCACCACCGTCCATGTCTTGGCGAAACAAAACGGTGTCATTACAGTATCGTGAGCGTCTTTGTCATGACAACGACAGGGCTACTGACGTCTGAATGATAATTACATCGTTTGATAAGGCTTCCCTCTGCCTCACTGTGTGTGTGTTGTGGTGCGTGTGCGTGCCTGTGCATGTGCGTGTTTGTGTGTGTCTCCCTGTGTGTGTGCAGACACATTTTTTCCAATGTTTCTCCTATGCCACACACCAACACAAGTCCATTATATCAAATCAAATCAAATTCTATTGGTCACATACAGGTGATTAGCAGATGTTAATGCGGGTGTAGTGAAATGCTTGTGCTTCTAGCTGTGACAGTGCAGTAATATCTAACAAGTGATATCTAACAAATTACATACATATTACCCACACACACACAAATCTAAGTAGGAATTAAATAAGACTATATACATATGGATGAGTGATGGCAGAGCAGAATGGACTAAGATACAGTAGAATAGTATAGAATAACAGTCTATACATATGAGATAAGTAATGTAAGATATGTAAACATTATGAATAGGAATACAGTATAAATAGTATAGAATACACAGTATATACATATGAGATGAGTAATGCCAGATATGAACATTATTAAAGTGACTAGGTTTCATTCCTTAAAGTGGCCAGTGATTTCAAGTCTATGCCTCTAGACAGCAGCCTCTAATGTGCTAGTGATGGCGTTTTAACAGTCTGATGGCCTTGAGATAGAAGCTGTTTTTCAGTCTCTCGGTCCCTGCTTTGATGCACCTGTACTGACCTCGCCTTCTGGATGATAGCGGGGTGAACAGGCAGTGGCTCAGGTGGTTGATGTCCTTGATCTTTTTGGTTTCCTGGACATCGGGTGTGTGTAGGTGTCCTGGGAGCAGGTAGTTTTGCCCCGGTGATGCGTTGTGCAGACCGCACTACCCTCTGGAAGAGCCTTACGGTTGTGGCGGAGCAGTTGCCGTACCAGGCGGTGATACAGCCCGACAGGATGCTTTCAATTGTGCATCTGTAAAAAACATTTGAGGGTTTTAGGTGACAAGCCAAATTTTCTTCAGCCTCCTGAGGTTGAAGAAGCTCTGTTGCACCCTCTTTACCACACTCTTTGTGGGTGGTCCATTTTAGTTTGGCAGTGAACTGTACGCCAAGAACTTGAAGCTTTCTACCTTCTCCACTGCGGTCCGTCGATGTAGATAGGGAGATGGCCCATCACAGTGACAGCTATAGTTCTGTCTGGATTGGTTTGAATATTATTGCGTATTTTGTCATTATGGGGTTGTCCTTTAATTAGATTTGAAAGCAATCACTGCCACTCAGGCAAACAGGTATTTGATGCCCTTTCAGTATGTGTAATCAGTGGTGGAAAAAGTATCCAATTGTCATACTTGAGTAAAAGTAAAGATACTAATAGAAAGAGTACTCAAGTAAAAGTAAAGTCACCCAGTAAAAATACTACTTGAGTAAAAGTATTTGGTTTTTTAAAATATACTTAAGTATCAAAAGTAAATGAATTGCTTAAAATACGACTTAGAACAAAAGTTAAAAGCATAAATCATTTAATCATATATTAAGCAACCAGACGTACAATCTTCGATTTACTTTATTTCTTTACGATACCAGACATTCAGACATAATTTCAAATGAGCTTGTTCTGTTTAGTGGCCGCCAATTTCAATACAGTAGGGATGACCAGGAGTGTTCGGTTTAGTTTGGGTCCCTTCCAGATCAGAGGCATAGGGATGACCCATGGATGTTCTCTGTTTAGTGAGTCCCCAGATTCAGAAGGCAGTAGGATGACCAGGGATGTTCTCTGTTTAGTGAGTCCTCCAGATCAGAGGCAGTAGGATGATCAGGATGTTCTCTGTTTAGGATCCTCCAGATCAGAGGCAGTAGGAATGACCAGGGATTTCTCTGTTTAGTTGAGTCCTCCAGATCAAGAGCAGTAGGGATGACCAGGGATGTTCTCTGTTTAGTGAGTCCTCCAGATCAGAGGCAGTAGGATGACCAGGGATTTCTCTGTTTAGTGAGTCCTCCAGATCAGAGGCAGTAGGGATGATCAGGGATGTTCTCTGTTTAGTGGAAAGTCCTCAGATCAGAGGCAGTAGGGAATGAACCAGGGATGTTCTCTGTTTAGTGAGTCCTCCAGATTCAGAGGCAGTATGGATGAATCAGGATTTCTAACTGTTTAGTGAGTCTGCCAGATCAGAGGCAGTAGGAATGACCAGGGATGTTCTCTTGATAAGTGTGTGAATTGGACCATTTTCCTGTCCTGCTATAAGCATTCAAAATATACAAGTACTTTTGGGTGTCAGAGGATATATATATTTTCTTAGAATGTAGTGAAGTCAAATAAGTGTGTCAAAAATATAAATAGTAAAGTAAGATACAGATACCCCCCAAAATTACTTAAGTAGTACTTTAAATAATTTTTACTTAAGAACTGTACTTACACCATTGTACGAGAATTAGGGTGATTCTGAAGGAAATGGCCCTGAGCGACTCAATCTCAAGCTACATTTGTTTTCATTACGGAATTACGGATTCAGTAATGCGTTTGTTCTAGCCCGGTTAATAAACAGCATAAATTCAGTATAGCTTTCTTCAGCCCGTGTTAAATAACATAATTCAGTAATGGTTGTTCTTAGAGCCCGGTAATAAACAACAGAATTCAGTATAAGTTTCTTCTAGCCTGGTTTAAACAGCATAATTCGAGTATGTTTGTTCTAGCCTGTTAAACACTAATTCAAGTATGGTTTGTTTTAGCCCGGTAATTAAACAGAATTCAGGTATGTTTGTTTTAGCCCGGTTAATTAATACAACCAGAATTCAGTATGGTTTGTTCTAGCCTGTTAAAGTGCGCATATATTCAGTAATGGTTTTTGCTAGCCCGGTTAATTAAACAACATAATTCGTATGGTTTGTGTTTAGCCTGGTTATACAACATTTAATTCCGTAGGTTTGTTTTAGCCTCGTTAAACAACATATAATTCAGTATGGTTTTTTCTAGCTGTTAAATAACATAAATTCTCAATATGTTTGTTTAATTGCCTGGTTAAACATATTCAGTACTGGTTGTTTTTAGCCTCGCCGGAGGGCCGTTTAAACAACCAGTCTTCGTTAAACAAACAGCCTTGTGTTTAAACCAAGCAAAGGTTTCCGTATTCTCAGTTGTTCCCAAGACCCTCGTACATATTCCTTGGATGTACGTTCGTCGTGCTGAAAGATGAGGAATCATCGAAACCAAAGCGCAGCTGTGGTAAGTGTTCATGTTCAATTGTATATTAAAACAAGAAACACTAAACAAAAAGATAGCAAAGCAGAAGAAAACGAAACAAGTCCTGTCTGGTACAACACAAAGACAGAGAAAACATCTACCCACCAAAACACGAGGTGGAAAAGGTTAACCTAAGTATGCGTTCTCAATCAGAGACAATCGACATGGACAGCGCCTCTGATGAGAACCACACCTCGGCCACAACAATAGAATAGAAACATTAGAACAAAAACCAAGAACTGCCGCCCAAAACTCACGCCCTGACCAAACAAAAATAGAGACTAAAAAACGGTTCTCTAAGTAGGGCGTGACACAGTAGCCCCCCGCCCCCAAAAGCGTGCGGACTCCCGCCGCAAAACCTAAAACCTATAGGGGAGTCTGGTGGCATCTATCCCGCCGTGCGGGTGGCGCTCTGGTGGGGACGTGGACCCCGCTCCACCTTAAGCTGGCCCACTATGTGGCGCCTTGGAGCAGGACCGCTCGCCGCAGACCCCCGGACTGGGGACCCTCGCAGCGCCCCGACAAGGGCGACTCTGGCGCTCCGGACAGGAGGAGGACTCTGGCGGGCTCCGGAAACAGGAGAAAGAACTCTGGCGGCTCCGAACTGAAGGGCGTCGGGCGGAGGGTCTGGACTGGGGAAGGAAAAGACTCTGGAGGAGGAGACGCAGAAGACGCCTGGTGTGTGGGGCTGAACCAGGGCCCACCAGCTGGGAGACTACAGAGGCCTAATCAGTAGAGGAGGCACCGGATTTAAACCGGCTTGGGGGAGCACTGGCAGCCTCTGGTGCGCAAGCCTTGGGCCACCACTCCATCCAGGCTG
>NC_036857.1:288312-303903 GCF_002910315.2 Salvelinus sp. IW2-2015 | reverse complement strand
ACCTTACTACCTCGCCCTTCTGGATGATAGCGGGGTGAACAGGCAGTGGCTTCAGGTGGTTGATGTCCTGATCTTTTTGGCTTTCCTGTGACATCGGGTGTGTAGGTGTCCTGGAGGCAGGTAGTTTGGCCCCGGTGATGCGTTGTGCAGACCGCACTACCCTCTGGAGAGCCTTACGGTTGTCGGAGCAGTTGCCGTACCAGGCGGTGATACAGCCCGACAGGAATGCTTTCAATTGTGCATCTGTAAAAAACATTTGAGGGTTTTAGGTGACAAGCCAAATTTCTTCAGCCTCCTGAGGTTGAAGAAGCTCTGTTGCACCTTCTTTACCACACTCTTTGTGTGGGTGGTCCATTTTAGTTTGTCAGTGAACTGTACGCCAAGGAACTTGAAGCTTTCCACCTTCTCCACTGCGGTCCCGTCGATGTAGATAGGGAGATGGCCCATCACAGTGACAGCTATGATTCTGTCTGGATTGGTTTGAATATTATTGCGTATTTTGTCATTATGGGGTTGTCCTTTAATTAGATTTGAAAGCAATCACTGCCACTCAGGCAAACAGGTATTGTGATGCCCTTTCAGTATGTGTAATCAGTGGTGGAAAAAGTATCCAATTGTCATACTTGAGTAAAAGTAAAGATACCTTAATTGTCATGTTTTGTCATTGATTATCATGTCTTGTCCTGTGCTTCCCTCTGCTGGTCTTATTAGGTTCTTTCTCTTTCTCTCTCTCTCTCCTCCTCCCTCTCTCCCTCTCCCGCTCTCTCTCTCTCTATCGTTCCGTTCCTGCTCCCAGCTGGTTTCTCATTCTCCTAACGACCTCATTTACTCTTTCACACCTGTCCCCTATTTTCCCTCTGATTAGAGTCCCTATTTCTCCCTCTGTTTCCGCTTCTTGTCCTTGTCGGATTCTTGTTTGATGTTTGCTGTTCCTGTGTCCTTGTTCCGCCCTGTCGTGTTCTTTGCCTTCTTCAGATGCTGCGTGTGAGCAGGTGTCTATGTCAGCTACGGCCAGGGCCTTCCCGAAGCCGACCTGCAGTCTGTGGTCGCGTCTCCAGTCGTTCCTCTCTATTGACGAGAGGTTTTCAGTTTTCTGTTTTGGATTTACCATTGATTATATCCAGGAGAATCATTATTTGTTTAATAACTGGAATAAGACTCTGTTACTATTACGTCGCTTTTGGGTCCTCATTCACCAGCATAACAGAAGAATCCGACCAAGATGGACCAGCGACTACGGATTCTCGCAACACTGCCGTCGAGATCCAGGGAGCAATGCTCGGCAGACACGAGCAGGAATTGTCTGCTGCTCGCCATGCCGTTGAGACCCTGTCGCTCAGGTCTCCGATCTTCTCAGGACAGTTGTCAGAGTCTTCGTTCGTGCCACCAGCTACTTCCTGGTCTTCCGAGTCTCCGGAACCTAGGGTTAATAACCCACCATGTTACTCTGGGCAGCCCACTGAGTGTCGCTCCTTTCTCACCCAGTGTGATATTGTGTTCTCTTCTCCAGCCCAACACATACTCAAGAGAGAGAGCTCGATCGCTTACGTCATATCACTCCTTACTGGTCGGCTCGGGAGTGGGGCACAGCTATCTGGGAGGCAAGGGCTGAGTGTTCTAACGTATCAAGAACTTTAAAGAGGAGATGATACGGGTTTTTTGATCGTTCAGTTTTTGGGAAGGAGGCTTCCAGGGTCCTGGCTTCCCTATGTCAAGGTGATCGATCCATAACGGATTACTCTATAGAGTTTCGCACTCTTGCTGCATCCAGTGACTGGAACGAGCCGGCGTTGCTCGCTCGTTTTCTGGAGGGACTCCACGCTGAGGTTAAGGATGAGATTCTCTCCCGGGAGGTTCCTTCCAGCGTGGACTCTTTGATTGCTCTCGCCATCCGCATAGAACGACGGGTAGATCTTCGTCACCGAGCTCGTGGAAGAGAGCTCGCCGTTAAGGTGTTTCCCCTCTCCGCATCTCAACCATCTCCTCCTACCGGCTCAGAGACTGAGCCCATGCAGCTGGGAGGTATTCGCATCTCGACTAAGGAGAGGGAACGGAGAATCACCAACCGCCTTTGCCTCTATTGCGGTTCTGCTGGACATTTTGTCATGTCATGTCCAGTAAAAGCCAGAGCTCATCAGTAAGCGGGAGGGCTACTGGTGAGCGCTACTACTCAGGTCTCTCCATCCAAGATCCTGTACTACCTTGTCGGTCCATCTACGCTGGACCGGTTCGGCTGCTTCCTGCAGTGCCTTGATAGACTCAGGGCTGAGGGTTGTTTTATGGACGAAGCATGGGCTCGGAAACATGACATTCCTCTCAGACAGTTAGGGAAGCCCACGCCCATGTTCGCTTAGATGGTAGTCTTCTCCCCAGTATCAGATGTGAGAACACTACCTTTAACCCTCACTGTATCTGGTAACCACAGTGAGACCATTTCCTTTTGATTTTTCGTTCACCTTTTACACCTGTTGTTTTGGGTCATCCTGGCTAGTATGTCATAATCCTTCTATTAATTGGTCTAGTAATTCTATTCTATCCTGGAACGTTCTTGTCATGTGAAGTGTTTAATGTCTGCTATCCCTCCTGTGTCTTCTGTCCCCTCTACTCAGGAGGAACCTGGTGTATTTGACAGGAGTGCCGGAGGAATATCATGATCTGCGCACGGTCTTCAGTCGGTCAGAGCCAGTCCCTTTCCTCCTCACCGGTCGTATGATTGTGTGTATTGATCTCCTTCCGGGGACCACTCCCCCTCGGGTAGACTATACTCTCTGTCGGCTCCGAACGTAAGGCTCTCGAGGATTATCTGTCTGTTTCTCTCGACGCCGGTTACCGTGGTGCCTTCTTCCTCTCCCGCCGGAGCGGGATTTTTCTTTGGTTAAGAAGAAGGACGGTAACTCTGCGCCCCTGCGTGGATTATCGAGGGCTGAATGACATAACGGTTAAGAATCGTTATCCGCTTCCCCTTATGTCGTCAGCTCTTCGAGATTTTGCAGGAGCCAAGGTCTTTAGCTAAGTTTGGACCTTCGTAACGCTTAACCAATCTCGTACGGCATCAGAGAGGGTTGACAGATGGAAGACGGGTTTAACGACCTCCGTTTAGGGCATTTTGAATACCGGGTTCTGCCGTTCGGTCTCTGCTAATGCTCCAGCTGTCTTTTCAGGCATTAGTTAATGATGTACTGAGAGAGACATGCTGAACATTTTGTTTTTCGTTTACCTTGACATATCTGATTTTTTCAACCGTCACTCGAGATTCATGTTCAGCACGTTCGTAAACGTGTACTCCAGCGCCTTTTAGCGAGAATTGTCTCTACTGAAGGCTGAAGAAGTGCGCCTATCATGTCTCCTCTGTCACATTTCTCGGTTTCTGTATATTTCCGCTGAAGGCATTCAGATGGATCCCGCTAAGGTCAGGCTGTCAGGCGATTGGCCCGTTCCTAAGTCCGTGTCGAGTTGCCAGCTGCTTTCTCGGTTATCGCTAAAATTTCTATCGGCGTTTTCAATTCGTAATTTCGGTCCAAGTGGCTTGCCCCTCTCACAGCTCTGACTTCTGTCAAAGACTTGCTTTTAAGTGGTCCGGTTCCGCCCAGGGAGCTTTCTGATTCCTAAGAAGCAATGCCCACTTTAGCCCGGCCCCTCCAGAGTGCAGGCACAGGTTGAACCGGGCTGTGGGGGAGCACTGGAGATCTGGTGCTTACCGCTCGCACCTCTCCATTAGGCTCAATGCCCACTTTCGCCCGGCACGGGCGGAGAGCAGGCATAGGACGAACAGCACCCTCCCAGCGCCCCGGAGACACAGTACGCAGAGCCGGCGCAGGATACCCTGGGCCGAAACGGCGTACCAGAGACCAAACACGCTGAGCTGGCACAATCCGCCCTGGCTGGATGCCCACTCTCGCATGGCACTTGCGGGGGGCTGGCCTATAGCGCTCCGGGCTATGAGCACGCACTGGCGACACCGTGCGCTTCACCGCATAACACGGTGCCTGACCAGTACCACGCTGCTTCCAGTAAGCACGGGGAGTTGGCTCAGGTCTATCGCCTGACTCCGCCAATCTCCCCGTGTTCCCCCCCAAAACATTTTTGGGGGCTGCCTCTCATGCCTGCTGCGCTGCCTTCCCTCATATCGCCGCCTCTCAGCTATAGCAGCCTCCAGCTCACTTTTCGGGCGGCGATATTCCCCAGCCTGTCTCCAGGGTCCCTTCCCGTCCAATATCTCCTCGCAAGTCCAGGAGTCCTGAACCCTCTGCTCCTCCATACCACGCTGCTTGGTCCGTTGGTGGTGGGTAGTTCTGTAACGTTCGTCGTCTGAAGATGAGGAATCATCGGACCAAAGCGCAGCGTGGTAAGTGTTCATGTTCATTTATTAAAAACAGAACACTAAACAAAAATAACAAAGAGAACGAAACGAAACAGTCCTGTCTGGTACAGACACAAAGACAGAAAACATCTACCCACAAAACACAGGTGGGAAAAGGCTACCTAAGTATGGTTCTCAATCAGAGACAACGATAGACAGCTGCCTCTGATTGAGAACCACACCCGGCCAGACACATAGAAATAGAAAACATAGAATGCCCACCCCAACTCACGTGACACTGGAACAGATCATTGAGGTGAAACTGCGAGATCCAATCGCTAGCCTTCTTTTTTATATGCATCATCTTTTAATGTGAACCTTGTGCCTGTGCGTCTCTGAGTGATGTAATGGATGGATGAATCATATGTAGTGACCATAGCTATGTGTCTCTGACTGTAGCCAGATATCTGTACCAGGTTTACATAGTGTGGATGAAAGAAGTCTCACTCATCCCAGTGGTGTTAATGTGAAAGCCCGTAGGAAGGTCCGTAGGAAGGCCCGTAGGAAGGCCCATAGGAAGGCCCGTAGGAAGGCCCGAAGGAAGACCCGTAGGAAGGCCCGTAGGAAGACCCGTAGGAAGGCCCGTAGGAAGGCCCGTAGGAAGGACCATAGGAAGGCCCGGGAAGGAAGACCCGTAGGAGGCCCCGTAGAAGGTCCCGTAGAAGGACGCGTAGGAAGGACCGTTTGGACGCCCGTAGGAAGGCCCGTAGGAAGAACCGTAGAAGGACCAAGGAAGACCTCGGTAGGAAGGCCCGTAGGAAAAGTACCCTGGTATTGCGGTAAGAAGTGTGATGTAGAAAAGACCGTAGGAGACCGGTAGTAAGGACTCGTAGGAAGGCCCGTAGGAAAGCCGGTAGGAAGGACCGTAGGAAGGCCGAGGAAGGCCCGTAGAAAGGGACGTAGAAGAGCCCATAGAGCCCTAGGAAGGCCCTAAGAAAGGCCAAGGAAGCCAGTAGAAAAGGCTCATAAGGAAGGCCACAGGGCCAGTAGGAAGGCCCATAAGGAAGGCTCCATAGGAAAGCCTCACACGGCCAGAGGACCAGGCCCATAGGAAGGTCATAGGAAGTTGCCCAAAGCTGTAAGGATGACCCTAGCGTCAAAAAATACGACATCAGAGCTTATAGGTCAACAGATTGCACATGTGCAATAAATACAAAATACAGAATAGCTTGGTCACATACGACATGGTTAGCAAGATGTTAATGGCGAAGTGTAGTGAAGATGCCTTGTGCTTTGAGTTCCGACAGTGCAGTAATAAACTAACAAGTCAATCTAATAATTCAAACAACTATTCTTATATTCAACACAAATGTAAGGGAGTGAGAGATGAATAGAATATGTACATATAAATATATGGGATGACGATCGGCGTGCGGCATAGGCAAGATGCCACTAGTGGGATAGATAAAGTACGCAGTAATAGCAAAGATTATCAATATTGAGAAAGTACGCTGAGTAATGTAGGGGTATGTAAACATTATTAAAGTGGCGTTATTTAAAGTGACTAGTGTATCCTTTATTAATACCTACTATTAAAGTGGCCAGAGATTTTGAGTCAAGATTATTGTTGACCAGCAGCCTCTCTGTCTAGTGGTGGCCCTTTTGGGTGTTTAACAGGCTGATGGCTTGAGATAGAAGCTGTTTTGCAGTCTCTCGGTCCCTGCTTTGATGCACCTGTAATGACCTCGCCTTCTGGGATGATCCAGCAGGGTGAACAGTGCAGCTGGCTCGGGTGTGTTGTCCTGCGCTGATCTTTTTGGCCTTCCTGTGACATCGGGTGGTGTAGGTGTCCTGCAGGGCAGGTAGTTTGCCCCGGTGATGCGTTGTGCAGACCTCAATACCCTCTGGAAGCCTTCCGGTTAATGGGCGGAGCAGTTTCCGTACCAGGCGTGATACAGCCCGACAGGATCTCTCGATTGTGCATCTGTAGAAGTTTGTGAGTGTTTTTACGGTAACGGCCCAAATTTCTTGAGCTCCTGAGGTTAGAGAGGCGCTGCTGCGCTTTCTTCACCACACTGTCTGTGGTGGTGAACCATTTCAGTTTGTCCGTGATGGTGTACGCCGAGAGAACTTACAAACTTTCACTTCTTCACCACTGTCCCGTCGATGTGGATATAGGGGATGCTCCTCTACTGTTTCCTTTGTTTGTTGATGTGAGTGAGAGGTATTTTCCTGAACACCCACGCTCCCGAAGGGCCTCCCTCCTCCTGTAGCCGGTCTCGGTTGTTGGTAATCAAGCCTACCACTGTAGTGTCGTCTGCAAACTTGATGATTGAGTGTGGATGCGTGCATGGCCACGCAGTCATATGGGTGAACAGGGAGTACAGGAGATGCTGAGAACGCACTTTGTGGGGCCCAGTGGTTGGGATGCAGCGGGTGGAGATGTTGTTTCTACCCTCAACCACCTGGGAGCGGCCCGTAAGAAGTCCAGGACCAAGTGCAGCAGAGCGCGGGTCGAGACCCAGGATCTCAAGGTTAATAGTTGAGTTTGGAGGGTACTATGTGTGTAAATGCTGAGCTGTAATCAATGAACAGCATTCTTACAAAGAGTGTGTCCTCTTGTCCAGATGGGATAGGGCAGTGTGCAGTGTGATGGTGATTGCGTCATCTGTGGACCTGTTTGGGCGGTATGGAAATTGGAGTGGGTCTAGGACAGGGCTGCCCAACCCTCTTCCTGGAGTCTTACTGTCCTGTAGGTTTTCAGCCCAACCCTCTTCCTGAGACCTACCGTCCTGTAGGTTTTCAGTCCAACCCTCTGCCTGAGATCTACGTCCTGTAGGTTTTCAGTCAACCCTCTTCCTGGAGATCTACCGTCCGTAGGTTTTCAGTCCAACCCTCTTCCTGGAGATCTATCCGTCCTGTAGGTTTTCAGTCCAACCCTCTTCCTGGAGATCTACCGTCCTGTAGGTTTTTCAGTCCAACCTCTTCCTGGAGATCTACCGTCCTGTAGGTTTTCAGTCCAACCTCCTTCTTGGAGATCTACCGTCCTGTAGGTTTTCAGTCCAACCCTCTCCTGGAGATCTACCGTCCTGTAGGTTTTCAGTCCAACCCTCTTCCTGGAGATTTACCGTCCTGTAGGTTTTCAGTCCAACCCTCTTCCTGGAGATTTACCGTCCTGTAGGTTTTCAGTCCAACCCTCTTCCTGGATTTTACCGTCCTGGTAGGTTTATCAGTCCAACCCTCTTCCTGGAGACCTATCGTCTGTAGGTTTTCAGTCAACCCTATTTAGCATATATGATTCAGCTAGTTAAGGTCTTGTTGAGCAGCTAATTAGTAGAATCAGGTGTGTTAAATTAGGGTTGGACTGAAAACCCACAGGACAGTAGATCTACAGGAAGAGGGTTGGGCAGCCTTGGTCTAGGGTATCAGGTAGGGTGGAGGTGATATGATCCTTCACTCGTCTCTCAAAGCACTTCATGATGACAGAAGTGAGTGCTACGGGCGATAGTCATTTAGTTGCAGAGAATAGTTGCCGTTGGGGACGTATCCATGGTAACGGAATGGGAGACTACAATAGATCGTAATTGATACATTTTCACAGAATTTGTGACGTAGTTAGTTAGTTAATTAGTTAGTTCATTTGTTAGTTAGTTAATTAGTTAGTTAATTAGTTAGTTAATTAGCTAGTTAGTTAATTCGTTTGTTAGTTAGTTAATTAGTTAATTAATTAGTTAGTTAGTTAATGTTAATTAGTTCGTTAATTAGTTCGTTTGTTAGTTAATTTGTTTGTTCGTTAGTTATTTAGTTAGTTCATTTGTTAGTTAGTTAATTAGTTAGTTAATTCGTTAGTTAGTTAATTAGTTAGTTAGTTAGTTAATTAGTTAATTAATTTGTTAGTTAGTTAATTCGTTTGTTCTTTAGTTAATTAGTTAGTTTTTTAGTTAATTAGTTCATTAAGTTAGTTAGTTTGTTATTAGTGTGGATATTGCTCAATTGCATACATATCCAATTATGGTCAACTCCTCCTCATTGCAATTGTAACGGGGGGTTAATAACATTGTAAGGGAGGATTAATAACATTGTAACGGAGGGATTAATAACCATTGTAACGGGAGGGATTAATAACCATTGTAACGGGGAGGGATTATAACATTGTAACGGGAAGGGATTAATAACCATTGTAACGGGAGGGATTAATAACCATTGTAATGGCGAGGATTAATAACCATTGTAACGGAGGATTAATAACTGTGTGGTGGTGGTAATTATACTATATGTAACGGGAGGGATTAATAACCATTAGACGGGAGGGATTAATAACCGATTTGTAATGGGAGGGATTAATAACCATTGTAACGGAGGGATTAATAACCATTGTAACGGGAGGGATTAATAACCATATGTAACGGAGGAGGATTAATAACGCATTGTAAGGGAGGGATTATAATAACCATTGAGTAGGCCGGGAGGATTAATAGCCATTGCTTCAATTGGACGGAGAAGCGATGTATAATAACCATCTGTAGACGGGAGGGATTAAAACACTGTACTGTTAATGGGAGGGTGGAGTTATATATACCAGTACGTAAGGTCTCCATGCTGTGAGAGTAAACGGAGGTTATCATAATTAACCATGGGGATATGATAAACTGTTGGATGGATTAATCAACCTTGGAAACAAAGTATACATCCATCAGAAGGTGTTGAAATGAAATCACCTGCTCCGCTATCGTTATCGCAAGCCTGTTCTACCAGTGTAGTTCTTCATTCGCTATCAATGTGCCATAGCTGTTCTTCATTGTCATAATCCAAGTTCTTCTATTAATGAAGTGTTGCTCATAATGAATGACGGAGCAGAAAGAAGGCCAGTAAATGTCATGGGGCGTTCAGTGGGGACGTTCAGTGGGGACTTCAGGGGACATTTCGGGGGACGTTCAGTGGGGACGTTCAGGTGGGACGTTTCAGGGGAGCGTTTCAGTGGGGACGTTCAGGGGGACATTTCGGTGGGACGTTCAGGGGGACGTTCAGGGGCGACATTTTGGTGGGAAGTTCAGTGGGACGTTCTAAATTGCTAATAGTGGTAAAACCTTGAACACACATTATGGGAAATTGATTTAATGCAGCAACGCCTCCTATTTATACTCTCTGAGAGAGGAGCCATGTCCGTTCCCACGAGAATCAGGATAAGATCTGCTCCTTCAGTAATGGTACTGCCAGTTGCCTGTCACAGCATCTACTAAGACATGATAAAACAAAGGATAATGGAACGAACAGCTATATATAGTCTTCAGTGATTCCTGGTACTGAACTAGTAGATTTAATATCTATGGTTGGACTATAGTTTTATCTATGTACTGACTGACTATAGTCCTCATATCTAGGTACTGACTATATGATAGTTTAATATTATGGTACTGACTATGAGTTTATATCTATGGTACTGACTAGTAGTGTGTTTATCTATGGTATCTAGACTATAGTTTAATTATACTATGGTACTCGACCGGACGCATATTATAGTAGTATTAAATATCTATGGATACTGGAAATTAGGTCTGTAGTGATAAGGTATGAGACTGAATAGTAGGACTACATATCTAGGTAACTGACTGACTATAGTCTAATATCTATGGTACTGAGACTATAGTTTATAATCTTATGGTACTCGACTATATTAGTAGTGTAATATCTATGGTACTGACTATATAATAGTGTAATTCTAGGTCTGACTATATATAGTGTAATATCTATGGTACTGACTATATATAGTGTAATATCTATGGTAACTGACTGACTATAAGTGTAATACTATGGTAACTGCTGACTATATATAGTGTAATATCTAATGGACTGACCTATATATAGTGGTAGATATCTATGGTCCTGACTGACTATGTCACATATCTATGGTACTGACTGTAATATATGTCTAATATCTACGGTACTGACTGTATATAGTTTAATATCTATGGTACTCTGACTATAGTCCTAATATCTATGGGTACTGACTGACTATAGTCTAATATCTATGGTACTAGACTGACTATATATAGTTTAATATCTATGGTACTGCATAAATATAGTGTAATATCTATGGTACTGACTGCTATAGTCTAATATCTATGTGTACTGACTGACTGTAGTTTAATATCTATGGTACTGACTGACTATGTCTAATATCTATGGTAACTGAACTGACTATATATAGTGTAATTATTACGGTACTGACCTAGACATATATAGTTTAATATCTATGGTAACTGCATATATAGTTTAATATCTATGGTACTGAGTGACTATATATAGTTTTACATATCTATGGTACTGACTATATAAGTGTATTCTATGGTTGACTGTATATAGTTTTAATATCTTATGGTACTGACTTGAACTATCAGTCTAATACTCTATGGTACTGATATATATAGTTTAATATCTATGGTACTGCACGCGACTAATATAGTTTAATTATCTATGGTACTGCACATCTATATAAGTTTATAAATGAGTCCCGTGTGGCTTCAGTTATAAACTATATATAGTTTATGCACGGCTGCACATTTAAAACACTGCACTCACTGCACTGTATAAAATACCTACGAACCACCCCCCACAGACACAAGTAAGTGCCTAGCTAGTATTAGCTGGAATTCTTATAACAAAATGCACAACAAATATTCACCGAAAAATGCTGTATCTTATGTGTGATTGTTCGAATAACATTTACAAACAATTGATAATCTAGTTTTGTACATTTAAATCAGCACTTGGGAGTATAAAAATCACTTTTGACGTACAGTCCTTTGCAACCAACAACTTACGCTGCTTTGTGTGCTTGTTCCATGTGGCGACGATTCTAACTGAAACATCCTCCGTCGGTAAGCGAGCTACGCAAAACCAGCCAATAAGATGCATGTTGAGGTAGGTGACGGCAAGCAAAAACAAACCAGAAAACCCATTGGCTTAACAATAAGAGGTGGCAAGGGGAATCACCAATAATCAACCCTGTTAATATACAGGTGGGGAGAACAAGTATTTGATACAACTGCAATTTTGCAGGTTTAACTTACTTACAAAGCAATGTAGAGGTCTGACATTTTATCCTAGGTAACTCAACTTGTTGAGGACGGAATCTAAAACAAAAATCAGAAAATCACAATTGTTAATGATTTTTAAGTAATTAATTTGCATTTTATTGCATGAACATAATATTTGATCAGCCCTACCCAACCAGTAAGAATTCGCTCTCACAGACCCTGTTAGTTTTCTTTAGAGAAGCCTGCTGTTTCCACTCATTAACCTGTATTGAACTGCACCTGTTTGATACTCGTTACCTGTATAAAAGACACCTGTCCAACACTCAATCCAAACAGCTTCCAACCTCTCCACAATGGCAAGGACCAGAGAGCTGTGTAAGGACATAGATATAGTGTAATATCTATGTACTGACTAATAATACGTTTAATATCTATGGATACTTGACTTGACTGTACTTTAAATATCTATGGTCACTCGAACTGACTATATATAGTTTAATATCTATGGTATGACTGACTCATATATATAGTGGTAATATCTATGTACTGACTATATATGAGTTTAATATTAGGTCCTGACTGACTGTAGTTTAATATCTATGGTAACTGACTAATATATGTTTAATATCTATGGTACTTGACTGACTATAGTTAATATCTATGGTATTGACTGAACTATAGTCCTAATATCCGTCTGTTCTTAGTCAGTCTGTTCCCGTCTCTGTTCTGTCTGTTCCCGCCTGTGCTTCAGCCATTTCTGTTCCCATCTGTGCTGTCTCATCCCGTTGTGCTTCCAGCCAGTAGTTCCTCAGTCTGTTTCTTCAAGCGCAGTATCGCCCCGTCTGTTCTGTCTGTTTCCCGTCTGTTCTCCAGTCCTGTCTGTTCCAGTCTGTTCTTCAGTCAGTCTGTTCCCGTCTGTTCTGTCTGTTCCCGTCTTGTTCTCCAGTCTGCTCTGTTCGGTTCTGTTATGTCTGTTCCGTCTGTTCTGGTATGTTCCCGTTGTCTTCAGTCAGTTCCGTCCGTCTGTTTTGTCTGTTTCCCGTCTGTTCTTCAGCCAGTCTGTTCCCATCTGTTTCTGTCTGTTCCGTCTGTTCTCCAGATCTGTCTGTTCCCGTCTGTTCTTCAGCCAGTCTGTACCCGTCTGTTTCTGTCTGTTCCCGTCTGTTCTTCAGCCAGTCTGTTCCATCTGTTCTGTCTGTTTCCCGTCGTTCTTTCGCAGTCTGTTCCATCTGTTCTGTCTGTTCCCGTCTGTTCTCCAGTCTGTTGTTCCCGTCTGTTCTTACAGCCAGTTCGTACCGCTGTTCTGTCTGTTCCGTCTGTTATGTTCTGTTCCCGTCTGTTCTCCAGTCTGTCCCCTGGGTTCCCGTCTGTTCTTTCAGTCAGTCTGTTCCGTCTGTTCTGTCTGTCACGTCTGTTTCTCCCAGTTGTTCTGTTCCGTCTTGTGTTTTCAGCCAGTCTTGTACCCGTTCGTTCTGTCTGTCCGTCTGTTTCTTCAGCCAGTCTGTACCGCGTCTGTTCGTCTGTTCCCCATCTGTTCTGTTCTGTCCGTCCGTTCTTCAGCCAGTCTGTACCGTTGTTCTGTCTGTTCCGTCGTCTGTTTTCAGTCAGTCTGTTCCCATTCTGTTCTGTCTGTTTCCGTCGTTCTTCAGCCAGTCTGTTCCCATCTGTTCTGTCTGTTTCCGTCTGTTTCTCCAGTCTGTCTGTTCCCGTCTGTTGCTTAGCAGTCTGTCCTCCGTCGTTCTGTCTGTTCCCGCTGTTCCCAGTAAGTCCCTGGTTCCCGTCTGTTCTGTCTGTTCCCGTCTGTGCTTCAGATCAGTCGTGTAAGCGTTCTGTGCTTCAGTCAGACTTTTGTCTCAGTCTGTGTCTTCAGTCTTTTAAATAATGTGTTTACTGAGTCTAGAGCAGTTTCATATTGAAAGAAAAGGAGCTTAATAGGCTTACTGAAACTATAGGATAGTGAGAAAGGTAGAAGCTCACCTCGCCGATTGAAGAGGACTACAATAAATGTTATTGGCATGAAGTTTGTCAGTTTTGTCATTTATCAAAAGGATTGCTGTTGGTGGTTGGTCGTCAAGTCTTTGCTTTGTGGAGGAGTTTGTACTGCCATAGAGGTTACGAATGTTAGAGAATAATGTATTTTTTTTTTGCACTGGAATTTTTACACAAAGCCGTCAGAAAGTAAGCATGAATGGGTAAAAGACACAAGCAGCCAAGGCCTTTCGGTGATAACAGCCAATAGTCTATTCAGGTGTGGGGTAACATCCTGCTGTTAGAAGAGAATAGTCTAATTGAGGTGTTGGGGTACATCCTGCCTGTTAGAGAGAATAGTCTATTGAGGTGTTGGGGAACATCCCTGCTGTTAGACAGAATGTCTTTGAGGTTGTTGGGGAACATCCCCTGCTTTAAGAGACATAGTCTATTCAGGTGTTGGGGAACATCTGCCTGTTCAGAGAGAATATCTATTCAGGTGTTGGGGAACATCCTGCCTGTTAAGAGAATAGTCTATTCAGGTGTTGGGAACCATCCTGTCGTTAAGAGAATAGTCTATTCAGGTGTTGGGGAACATCCTGCTGTTAGAGGAGAAATAGATCCTATTTCAGGTGTTGGGGAACATCCTGCTGTTAGAGAGAATAGTCTCTTGAGGTGTTTGGGTAACATCTGCCTGTTAGAGAGAATAGTCTAATTCCGGTGTTGAGGAACATCCTGCCTGTTAGAGAGAGAATAGTCTATTGAGTGTTGGGGAACATCCTGCCTGTTAGAAGAAAGTCTATTCAGTGTGTTGGGAACATGCCTGCCTGTAGAGATAACTAGTCTAATTGAGGTGTGGGGAACATCCTGCCTGTTAGAGAGATAGTCTATTGGGGTGTGTTTGGGGAACAATCCTGCCTGTTAAGAGAGAAATAGTCTATTCAGTTGTTGGGGAACATCCTGCCCTGTTAGAGAGACTAGTCTATTGAGGTTGTTGGGGAACATCTGCTGTTAGAGATAATAGTTCTATTGAGGTGGTTGGGGAACATCCTGCCTGTTAGAGAAGAATAGTCTATTGAGGTGTTGGGGAACATCCTGCTGTTGGATGAGAATATCTAGTTGAGGTGTTGGGAACATCGCCTGCCTGTTGGAGAGAATAGTCTCCTCAGGTGTGGGGAAATCCTGGCCTGCTTAAGAGAATAGTCTATCCAGGTGTTGGGTACCATCCTGCCTGTTAGCAGAGAATAGTCCTTATTCAGGTGTTGGGGAACATCCTGCCTGTTAGATGAGAAATAGGTCTATTCAGGTGTTGGGGAAAACATCCTGCCTGTTTTAGAGAGAATATTTCTATTCAGGTGTTGGGGAAACATCCTGCCTGTTAGAGAGAATTAGTCTTTCAGGTGTTGGGGGTACATTCCTGCCTGAGGCTGCTGAGCGGGAGATCGGCTCATAAATATAAGTCCGGAACAAGAGCAAATGGATATGACACTGGACACCATGGTGCTTGGATTATTTGATACCATTCCAGCATTTCGCTCAGGCCGTTACTTAACGAGCCCATCCTCCCAAATATAGTGCACCACCTCTGTGATTCAGGTGTTGGGGGAAAGAAAACATTGATGAAGAAGCTTTTTAACGGTTTCTGGCTCAAGATAAACTACACGGTAACATTGTCAACAGTCGAAGATCATGGGTACCTCACGTATCGTAATGAAGCCTGCTGTTCTGGTTAGAAGGATCTTGGCGAAGAAAGTTGAAGTGCTTTGAATGGTTTTGTTAAAGACGTCCAGTGTACTGAATCTGACTGCAGAACAGAAAATTGTTAAAACATGGAAATAGATGAATACTGTATGAGTGTATTACCTTTTCGCCATCCCCTAAAAAGTAAGAAATGTTTGAACATTTTCTCGCTCTTCCTGCTTTTGAGTTCTGCTGTTGTACTGTTGAAACATTGCTTAACACACAGTTTGAACATATCCAGAATCCGACTACAGCCGAAACAGAGAAAATATACCTGACACTTCGTCTACATCAGGTCCTGCATTGATTGACGCTAGATGAAGATTGATTGATATAGATTGACGCCTCAGATTAATGATTGATTGATAATAGATTGGACGTCTAAGATTAATGATTGATTGATAATACAGAATTGACGCAGATTAAATGATTCATTGTGATTCATTGAGTTTGATTGATGATTGATTGTGAAATGATTGATGATTGATTAATGATGATTGATGATTGATTGATGATTGATTATGATTGATGTGAGCATTGATTGTA
>NC_036857.1:260685-288287 GCF_002910315.2 Salvelinus sp. IW2-2015 | reverse complement strand
AGTGTGATGGTGAATTGCGTCATCTGTGGACCTGTTTGGGCGGTATGGAAATTGGAGTGGGTCTAGGACAGGGCTGCCCAACCCTCTTCCTGGAGATCTACTGTCCTGTAGGTTTTCAGCCCAACCCTCTTCCTGGAGACCTACCGTCCTGTAGGTTTTCAGTCCAACCCTCTTCCTGGAGATCTACCGTCCTGTAGGTTTTCAGTCAACCTCTTCCTGGAGATCTACCGTCCTGTAGGTTTTCAGTCCAACCCTCTTCCTGGAGATCTAGTCCTGTAGGTTTCAGTCCAACCCTCTTCCTGGAGATCTACCGTCCTGTAGGTTTTTCAGTCCAACCTCTTCCTGGAGATCTACCGTCCTGTAGGTTTTCAGTCCAACCCTCTTCTTGGAGATCTACCGTCCTGTAGGTTTTCAGTCCAACCCTCTCCTGGAGATCTACCGTCCTGTAGGTTTTCAGTCCAACCTCTTCCTGGAGATTTACCGTCCTGTAGGTTTTCAGTCCAACCCTCTTCCTGGAGATTTACCGTCCTGTAGGTTTTCAGTCCAACCCTCTTCCTGGAGATTTACCGTCCTGGTAGGTTAATCAGTCCAACCCTCTTCCTGGAGACCTATCGTCCTGTAGGTTTTCAGTCCAACCCTAATTTAGCATATATGATTCAGCTAGTTAAGGTCTTGTTGAGCAGCTAATTAGTAGAATCAGGTGTGTTAAATTAGGGTTGGACTGAAAACCCACAGGACAGTAGATCTACAGGAAGAGGGTTGGGCAGCCCTGGTCTAGGGTATCAGGTAGGGTGGAGGTGATATGATCCTTCACTCGTCTCTCAAAGCACTTCATGATGACAGAAGTGAGTGCTACGGGGCGATAGTCATTTAGTTGCAGAGAATAGGGTGCCGTTTGGGACGTATCCATGGTAACGGAATGGGAGACTACAATAGATCGTTATTGATACATTTTCACAGAAATTTGTGACGTAGTTAGTTAGTTAATTAGTTAGTTCATTTGTTAGTTAGTTAATTAGTTAGTTAATTAGTTAGTTAATTAGCTAGTTAGTTAATTCGTTTGTTAGTTAGTTAATTAGTTAATTAATTAGTTAGTTAGTTAATTAGTTAATTAGTTCGTTAATTAGTTCGTTTGTTAGTTAATTTGTTTGTTCGTTAGTTAATTAGTTAGTTCATTTGTTAGTTAGTTAATTAGTTAGTTAATTCGTTAGTTAGTTAATTAGTTAGTTAGTTAGTTAATTAGTTAATTAATTTGTTAGTTAGTTAATTCGTTTGTTCTTTAGTTAATTAGTTAGTTTTTTAGTTAATTAGTTCATTAAGTTAGTTAGTTTGTTAGTTAGTGTGGATATTGCTCAATTGCATACATATCCAATTATGGTCAACTCCTCCTCATTTGCAATTGTAACGGGAGGGATTAATAACCATTGTAATGGGAGGGATTAATAACCATTGTAATGGGAGGGATTAATAACCATTGTAACGGGGAGGGGATTGCATAACATTGGTAAACGGGAAGGGGATTAATAACCATTGTAACGGGAGGGATTAATAACCATTGTAACGGGAGGGATTAATAACCATTGTAAGGAGGATTAATAACTGGCATAGTCGCGTATGTAACCCTTAGTATCCGGTATTACTCATATGTAGACGGGAGGGATTATACCATTGTAACGGGAGGGATTAATAACCATTTTGTAATCGGGATGGGATTAATACCATTGTTAATACGGGAGGGATTAATAAGCCATTGTAACGGGAGGGAGTTAATAACCATGTAAGCGGAGGGCATAATTACATTGTAAGGAGGGATTAATAAACCATTGAACATGGGCGAGGGATTATATAACCATTGGTAGGCGAGGTATTAATACCTTGGCTAAATGGTCGAGGGGCGTATTGAATTGTTAAACGGATTGTAATGAGCGCGAGTGGTGAGTTGAGACCATATGAACCATCTGTAGACGGGAGGCGATTATATAACACATTTGTTAATGGGAGGGTGGAGTTATATATAAGTACGTAAGGTCCCATGCTGTTGAGAGTAAACGGAGGTTGATCATAATTAACCATGGGGTATGTAAACTCGGTGGATGGGGGATTAATCGAACCATGTGGCTATGAACCAAACGGTATACATCCATCAAGATCAAAAGGGCTGTTGAACGATTGAAATCACCTGCTGCCGCTATCGTTATCGCCAAGCCTTGTTCTACCAGTGTTAGGTGTTCTGTCATCTCGCGCTGATCGAATATGTGCTCATAGCTGTTGCTTAGCCAATTCAAGTGCTATAGATAATCCAAAGTTTGTATTGCTTCTCATGTAAAAATGAGAATGTTTTGCTCATAATTGAATGACGGAGCAGAAAGAAGGCCAGTAAATGTCATGGGGCGTTCAGTGGGGACGTTCATGTGGGGACTTCAGGGGGACATGTTCGGGGGGACGTTCAGTGGGGACGTTCAGTGGGGACGTTTCAGGGGAGCGTTCAGTGGGGACGTTCAGGGGGACATTTCGGTGGGACGGTTCAGGGGGACGTTCAGGGGCAATTTTGGTGGAAGTTCAGTGGACGTTCTAAATTGCTAATAGTGGTAAAACCTTGAACACACATTATGGGAAATTGATTTAATGCAGCAACGCCTCCTATTTATACTCTCGTGAGAGAGAGCCATGTCGTTACCCACGATGAATCAGGATAAGTCTGCTCTTCAGTAATGGTACTGCAGTTGCCTGTCACACAATCTAACTAGACATATAAACACAAAGGATAATGGTAAGAACACTATATATAGTCTTCATGCTCCTGGTACTATAGTAGATTTAATATCTATGGTCTGGACTATAGTTTTATCTATGTACTGACTGACTATAGTCCTCATATCTAGGTACTGACTATATATAGTTTAATATTATAGTACTGACTATGAGTTTATATCCTATGTATGACTATGTAGTGTCGTTATATGGATCTAGATAGTTAATTATCTATGGTACTCGACGAGCTATATATAGAGTTAAATATCTATGGATACTGGAAATACTGAGTATAGGTATGAGACTGAATAGTAACTACATATCTAGGTACTGACTGACTATGTTTAATATCTATGGTACTGAGACTATAGTTATAATCTATGGTACTCGACTATATTAGTGTGTAATATCTATGGTACTGGACATATAATAGTGTAATTCAGGTCTGACTATATATAGTGTAATATCTATGGTACTGACTATATATAGTGTAATATTATGGTAACGTGAAACTGACTATATAGTGTAATATCTATGGTACTGCTGACTATATATAGTGTAATATCTATGGTACTGACCTATATATAGTGGTAATATCTATGGTACCTGACTGACTATAGTCACATATCTATGGTACTGACTGTATATAGTCAATATCTACGGTACTGACTGTATATAGTTTAATATCTATGGTACTTGACTATAGTCCTAATATCTATGGGTACTGACTGACTATAGTCTAATATCTATGGTACTAGACTGACTATAGATAGTTTAATATCTATGGTACTGCATAATATAGTGTAATATCTATGGTACTGACTGACTATAGTCTAATATCTATGGTACTGACTGACTGTAGTTTAATATCTTATGGTACTGACTGACTATGTCTAATATCTAGGTAACTGACTGACTTATATAGTGTAATTATCTTCGGTACTGACTGACTATATATAGTTTATATCTATGGTAACTGACTATATATAGTTTAAATCTCTATGGTACTGATGACTATATATAGTTTAATATCTATGGTACTGACTATATAAAGTGTAATTCTATGGTAGACTGTATATAGTTTAATATCTTATGGTACTGACTGACTATAGTCTAATATCTATGGTACTGACTATATTAGTTTAATATCTATGGTACTGCACCGACTATATATAGTTTAATATCTATGGTACTGCCACTATATATAGTTTATAATGAGTCCGTGTGGCTCAGTTATAAACTATATATAGTTTATGCACGGCTCACCATTTAAAACACTGCACTCACGCACTGTAAAAATTACGAACCACCCCCCACCAGACACAGTAAGTTGCCTAGCTAGTATTAGCTGGAATTCTTACAACAAAATGCACAACAAATATTCACCAAAAATTGCTGTATCTTATGTGTGATGTTCGATATAACATTTACAAACAAATTGATAATATTGTACATTTAAATCAGCACTTGGAGTATAAAAATCACTTTGACGTACAGTCCTTTGCAACCAACAACTTACCGCTGTTTGTTGCTTGTTCCATGTGGGACGGATTCTAACTGAAACATCCTCCCTCGTAGCGAGCTACGCAAACCAGCCAATAAGATGCCATGTTGAGTAGGTGACGGCAAGACAAAACTAAACCAAAAACCCATTGGCTTAACAATAAGAGGCTGGCAAGGGGAATCACCAATATACCCTGTTACATATACAGTGGGGAGAACAAGTATTTGATACACTGTCAATTTTGCAGGTTTAACTACTTACAAAGCATGTAGAGGTCTGACATTTTTATCTAGGTACACTTCAACTGTTGAGGACGGAATCTAAAACAAAAATCCAGAAAATCACAATTGTACATGATTTTTAAGTAATTAATTTGCATTTATTGCATGACATAAGTATTTGATCAGCCTACCAACCAGTAAGAATTCGGCTCTCACAGACCTGTTAGTTTTCTTTAGAAAGCCTGCTGTTTTCCACTCATTACCTGTATTAACTGCACCTGTTTGAACTCGTTACCTGTATAAAAGACACCTGTCACACACTCAATCAAACAGACTCCAACCTCTCCACAATTGCCAAGGACAGAGAGCTGTGTAAGGACATAGATATAGTGTAATATCTATGGTACTGACTAATATAGTTTAATACTATGGAACTGATGACTGTATTTTAATATACTATGGTACTGACTGACTATATATAGTTTAATATCTATGGTACTGACTGACTTATATATAGTGTAATATCTATGGTACTGACTATATATAGTTTAATATCTATGGTCCTGACTGACTGTAGTTTAATATCTATGGTACTGACTATATAGTTTAATATCTATGGTACTGACTGACTATAGTTTAATATCTATGGTATGACTGACTATAGTCTAATATCCGTCTGTTTCTAGTCAGTCTGTTCCCGTCTGTTCTGTCTGTTCCCGCCTGTGCTTCAGCCAGTCTGTTTCCCATCTGTGCTGTCTCATCCCGTTGTGCTTCCAGCCAGCTGTTCCGTCTGTTCTTCAGCCAGTATCGCCCCGTCTGTTCTGTCTGTTCCCGTCTGTTCTCCAGTCCTGTCTGTTCCGCTGTTCTTCAGTCAGTTCTGTCCCGTCTGTTCTGTCTGTTCCCGTCTGTTCTCCCAGTCTGTCTGTTCCGTCTGTTATGTCTGTTCCCGTCTGTTCTGTATGTTCCCGTTTGTTCTTCAGTCAGTTCTGTCCGTCTGTTTTGTCTGTTCCCGTCTGTTCTTCAGCCAGTCTGTTCCCATCTGTTTCTGTCTGTTCCCGTCTGTTCTCCAGTCTGTCTGTTCCCGTCTGTTCTCAGCCAGTCTGTACCCGTCTGTTCTGTCTGTTCCCGTCTGTTCTTCAGCCAGTCGTTCCATCTGTTCTGTCTGTTCCCGTCGTTCTTTCAGCAGTCTGTTCCCATCTTTTCTGTCTGTTCCCGTCTGTTTCTCAGTCTGTCTGTTCCCGTCTGTTCTTCAGCCAGTTCGTACCCGCTGTTCTGTCTGTTCCCGTCTGTTATGTCTGTTCCCGTCTGTTCTCCAGTCTGTCTGTTCCCGTCTGTTCTTCAGTCAGTCTGTTCCCGTCTGTTCTGTCTGTCCGTCTGTTTCTCCAGTTGTTCTGTTCCCGTCTGTTTTTCAGCCAGTCTGTACCCGTCTGTTCTGTCTGTTCCCGTCTGTTCTTCAGCCAGTCTGTACCCCGTCTGTTCTGTCTGTTCCCATCTGTTCTGGTCTGTTCCGTCCGTTCTTCAGCAGTCTGTACCCGTCTGTTCTGTCTGTTCCCGTCTGTTTTCAGTCAGTCTGTTCCCATCTGTTCTGTCTGTTTCCGTCGTTCTTCAGCCAGTCTGTCCCATCTGTTCTGCTCTGTTTCCGTCTGTTTCTCCAGTCTGTTGTTCCCGTCTGTTCTTAGCAGTCTGTCCGTCCGTTCTGTCTGTTCCCGCTGTTCCCAGTCAGTCTGTTCCCGTCTGTTCTGTCTCGTTCCCGTCTGTGCTCTCAGATCAGTCTGTACCCGTCTGTGCTTCAGTCAGACTTTTGTCTCAGTCTAGTGTCTTCAGTCTTTTAAATAATGTGTTTACTGAGTCTAGAGCAGTTTTCATATTGAAAGAAAAGGATGCTTAATAGCTACTGAAACTATAGAGATAGTGAAAGGTAGAAGCTCACCTCGCCGATGTGAAGAGGACTACATTAAATGTTATTGGATGAAGTTTGTCAGTTTTGTCATTTTATCAAAAGGATTGCTGTTGGTGTTGGTCGTCAAGGTCTTTTGCTTGCTGAAGTGATAGAGTACGAATGTTAGAGTTGTACTTGTGCCCGAATTATCACCGATGTATTAAACACCGCAATAGTGCGCATAGATCCGGGCACGCACCATAATGGCCATATTACCCATCTCTTCACTGGCAAATCTTACACAAAGCCTGTCAAGATAAGTAGCATGAATGGTAAAAGGCACAAGCAGCCAAGGCCTCTTGGTGACTAACAGAATAGTCTATTCAGGTGTGGGGTAACATCCTGCTGTTAGAGAGAATAGTCTATTGAGGTGTTGGGGTACATCCTGCCTGTTAGAGAGAATAGTCTATTGAGGTGTTGGGGAACATCCCTGCTGTTAGAGAGAATGTCTATTGAGGTTGTTGGGGAACATCCCTGCTTTAGAGAGAATAGTCTATTCGGTGTTGGGGAACATCCTGCCTGTAGAGAGAATAGTCTATTCAGGTGTTGGGGAACATCCTGACCTGTTAAGAGAATAGTCTATTCAGGTGTTGGGAACATCCTGTGCGTTAGAGAGAATAGTCTATTCAGGTGTTGGGGAACATCCTGCCTGTTAGAGAGAATATCTATTCAGGTGTTGGGGAACATCCTGCTGTTAGAGAGAATAGTCTTTGAGGTGTTTGGGAACATCCTGCCTGTTAGAGAGAATAGTCTAATTGGTGTTGGGAACATCCTGCCTGTTAGAGAGAATAGTCTATTGAGCTGTTGGGGAACATCCTGCCTGTTAGAGAGAATAGTCTATTCAGTGTGTTGGGAACATGCCTGCCTGTTAGAGATAATAGTCTATTGAGGTGTTGGGGAACATCCTGCCTGTTAGAGAGAATAGTCTATTGGGGTGTTGGGGAACATCCTGCCTGTTAGAGAGAAATAGTCTATTCAGTTGTTGGGGAACATCCTGCCTGTTAGAGAGATAGTCCTATTGAGGTGTTGGGGAACATCCTGCCTGTTAGAGATAATAGTCTATTGAGGTGTTGGGGAACATCCTGCCTGTTAGAGAAGAATAGTCTATTGAGGTGTTGGGGAACATCCTGCCTGTTGGAGAGAATAGTCTATTGAGGTGTTGGGGAACATCCTGCCTGTTGGAGAGAATAGTCTTCAGGTGTTGGGGAAATCCTGGCCTGTTAGAGAGAATAGTCTATCCAGGTGTTGGGTACCATCCTGCCTGTTAGAGAGAATAGTCTATTCAGGTGTTGGGAACATCCTGCCTGTTAGAGAGAATAGTCTATTCAGGTGTTGGGGAAAACATCCTGCCTGTTAGAGAGAATATGTCTATTCAGGTGTTGGGGAACATCCTGCCTGTTAGAGAGAATTAGTCTATTCAGGTGTTGGGGTACATTCCTGCCTGAGGCTGCTGAGGGGAGGACGGCTCATAATATAATCCGGAACAGAGCAAATGGAATGACACCTGGACACCATGTGCTTGGATGTATTTGATACCATTCCAGCATTTCGCTCCAGGCCGTTACTACGAGCCCATCCTCCCAAATAATAGTGCACCACCTCTGTGATTCAGGTGTTGGGGAAGAGAAAACAGTTGATGAAAGCTTTTTTTAACGTCTTCTGCTCTAAGASTACTACACGGTACATTGTACACAGTGAGATCATGGAGTACCCACTGTATCAGTAATGAGCCTGCTGGTTCTGTTAGAAGGATCTTGCGAATAAAGTTAAAGTGCTTTGAATGGTTTTGTTAAAGAAGTCCAGTGTATCTGAATCTGACTGCAGAACAGAAATGTAACATGAGAGAATAGATGAAATACTGTAGAGTGTATTACCTTTTCCAATCAATAAAAAGTAAGAAATGTTTGACATTTTCTCGCTCTTCCTGCTTTTTGAGTTCTGCTGTTGTACTGTTTAAACATTTTAACAACAGTTGAACATATCCAGAATCCAACTACAAGAGGAAACAGAGAAATATACCTGACACTCTCTACATCAGGTCATGCATCGATTGACGCTAGATTGATGATTGATTGATAATAGATTGACGCTAGATTAATGATTGATTGATAATAGATTGACGCTAGATTAATGATTGATTGATAATAGATTGACGCTAGATTAATGATTCATTGGTGATTCATTGATGTTTGATTGATGATTGATTGGTGAATGATTGATGATTGATTAATGATTGATTGATGATTGATTGATGATTGATTGATGATTGATTGATGATTGATTGGTAATTGATTGATAATAGATTAATGATTGATTGGTGATTGATTGATGATTGATTGATGATTGATTGATGATTGATTGGTGAATGATTGAGGAGTGATTAATGATTGATTGATGAATGATTGATGATTGATTAATGATTGATTAATGATTGATTGATGAATGATTGACGCTAGATTAATGATTGATTGATGATTGATTGATGCAGTTTTAAGAAACATTTGAGTTAAGAAAAGATTTACTAAATAAACTAAAGTTTAAAAAAGTAAAACAATAACATAACAATAACGAGCCTATAAACAGGGTCAATGTGGGGTCAATGTGGGGTCAATGTGGGGGGTACAGGTTAATCGAGGTAATTGAAGTAATATGTACATGTAGGTAGGGGTAAGTGACTATGCATAGAATAATAAACAGAGAGTAGCAGCAGTCAAACAAAAGGGGGGGACGGGGGGCGCAATACAAATATTCTGGGTAGCCATTTGCATAGCTGTTCAGCTGTTTTATGGCTTTGCGGGCCGGTGGTGGTTAGAAAAGAAGCTGTTAAGAAGCCTTTTTGTCTCTGTTCTCTCCAGCCCATTTGGCTGTGTAGGGCCCCGATTACTCTATCTGGTAGTTTATCCATTGGGAAAAATGTCAATACCGCAAATACCTAGGTATATTATGGTTGGATGACAAGGTTGTCCCTTTAAAGTTTTCAATATGGGATAATCCTTTTGTGTGGATGACGCCTTAAAAAAAAATTGAAAATTGGGTTTTTAATATCTTATTTTTTCGTAATGAAGGCTTGCTCCCGTGTATGCTAAGAAAAGAAACTTGTGTCGGCGCAGCAGCTTTTTCTCCTCAATTGATTTATAGGGTGACGTTGTAGTATATAGCGATAGCAGGGGCCTCCTCCTGTTCTACAGAGACTGGACTTGTTTTATATGCAGCCTTGCCGCTTATTACAAATGCTAGTCATCACCACAGTTGCACCCTGAGTACCAAATGGGTGGGTTGCTCACTTTGGTATGGACCGCAAGGAGAAGGCTACATTTTGTATGTGTTTAGCACCCCTTTTGGGTAACTCCCCTTTACCGGTCTGAATCTGGTTCTCCTTCATCCAGCAGCAGTTCACCATATAACTCGGACTGCTAGTGTTCCTTATTTAGAAGGCGTCAACCAGGACATATTACAGTACTTAGGCAAGACAGCCTGGTCTCGTCTTGTGCACGCAGAGACAGTGGAATAGACCACACTAACAATCCTTCATGTCTAGATATGTGTAGTGCCCTGACTTGAATGAATTTAAATATTGGATGAATCGCCGTTCAGAGGAGTGTGAAGCTTTTTTTTTTTTTAGGCTGGATCATGGTTGTTGAACATTGTTATTGGTTTGTATTTTGAAATTCTGTAAAGTAATGATTGGATTGCTGCCTTCTTGGCAGATCTGCCTTGAAAAAAAGAGACTCTGGTCTCCAGTGGTGGCTCTTCCTTTAAGTAAAGGTTTATTTACATTTTTTTAAATTAGGGTGAATTACGCAAAAGGTGGCAGGTTGGTGAGGTTAATCAGAGCCCGAGCCTGCACTGATGTTCAGGATAAAGATGAGTCTGTTATATTATGGAGAAAAGTCACACCCGCCCTTTTGGCTGATCAACATGTGTTTCAGGTTGGGGTGAAACCATTAATGGGTGCTTTGTGGAGTCAGTGAAGGTAACGCAGAGGGTGGGTTTTGTAATAATTGTTTGTGTTTCTGTCCGTCACAGGGGCGGGGCACTCCGCGCCAAACAAAATGGGAAAAGCGGTGAACTTGTTTTTCTCCTCAAGAAACATGGTGCCATTGAAGGAGTGATTGCGTTGGGTATCGGTAAAATGTGAAGGTGGACCCCCCAATGAGGAAAGAATTCCCGGTGTTGTTGATGCTCGGCGTTTTGGGAGTGCGAACGCAACGAGTGGCGGATTTTGATGCTGAGTACCTTTGCCGCTTAACCAAAGTGATGTTAGGATAATTAGTTATCCCGTATGAAGCTTATGGGCATGTGGCACAAGTGTGTGGGAGGTAGGTTCCTAGGTGTGAGAAGTGTTTCAGAAGGGCGTGAGACAAAGGAATACGTAGTATGTGGAAGAAGCGCTATGTTTAAATTAGGTGTGCCCTATGGTGCTGAGGAATGAGAAGTGTCCGGTGCGAGAGAGGCAAGGTTGGAGGTGTAACCAGGGTTAGAGTAAGTGCAGATTGTGTCGTATGCTGAGCAGTGAAGAAAATAAAAGAGGATGGCAAAGGTGAAGTGATGGGGTCACAGGTGAGGATCCGTGTTGAGTAGGAGACTGTGTCAGCAAGAGGTATATGAACCAACGATGATAATAAGTTTGGCTTCTTAAAGCGTATTTATAGCAATGGTTGTTCAACTGTACCGGCAGGGCGATGGAATCGGTAAAATCGCGAAGAAAAAATATAAGGTTTGTGTGGCAGCGCAGAGAAGTATTGTGGGTGAAGGAGATTGACTCAGAAAGTTACAGGGTGTGTTGAGTGGTGGTCATCTGTCCTCCGTCGGCCTGTGCTAGGGAACAATAGGGTTAAATCGTGGAATTGAGTTATTAATCGAGTGTACGGGGTTAGAATGGCAGGGTCGTTTTTTATACCTTTGTATCATGTTTGTTGTTGTGCGTAAAGTATAAGGTTTATTAACCCACGGTTCTAGGTTGGTGGCGGTAATGCAGCATATATTGGACCCAACCGGCGTTGCACCATCAACTGAGAAGAAGCTAACGTGTAAGCTCCGCTGGTCATCTAACTGTATTTAGGTCAAGCTGCAGATAGCTAGCCTAGAGATTTACCATTTCACTCCATAACGAAGCAAACTATGCTAAACTGGCTACCACCTAGAAATAGTGATTTATAGCAAGAAAGTGGTGTTGGATTTTTATATATAAACGGAGTATATCATAGAATATAGCTAGTAGTCGTGTGAGGGGTGGTCTGCGGTTTATTATGTGGGTCGGTTCCTCGAGTTCACTTCCGATCTCTCCCGGAGCTACCAGAAAAGGCCCTTGTTTATACATTCCTGCTTTTGGTTTGTTACTAGACGTGGGTCAATCTCACTTCTGGATGTATACATTATGAAATGATAACCATCTGGTTAGGCATAATGCCTTACATGATAAAACAGATTCCCAATCTTCTCTTTCTCTTTCTTCATCTTTAATGTTGACATTCATTTCTGAGTGTTAAGACTGTAGTCCATTTCTTCGCTAGCCTTCAGCCTGATGCCATTAGTCTGAATCTCAGTGAATTTCATGCAGTCGGAGATCCTAGCAAAACGTTTGGCTGTAGCAAACGTTTTGCCAACAGAAACCCGTTACGCGAGGAAGCAAACGGAAAGAAACAAGAAGTGACCTAATCTGAATTTGTCGAAAAGAATAGAAATCTCATGTTTCCGTTGCAAACGTTTTTCCCGTTTGGATAAACGGTTCAGTTGTAAAACATTTTGCAACCGACAATGTTTTGCTACGGGAATCCCGATTATGAATACCCCTTCTCCTGCAAATCAGTAATCTCAGTTACCCCAGAAGTACATTTCAGCGGAATTAACTAGAATCTGCCCACGAGACATTAATGCATAAGTGTTTGCAACAGGAGCTTGTGTAATGCTGGGGCGGAATAATGAACGGTATCCAAATACAGAGGCAAAAACATAGTTTCCATCGTATTTTCTGCATTGCGCATTGGCTCCTGTCCGGCATTATTACCGTTTCGCACCCAAATACTTGTCCACTGGTGGTTGGCCACTCAACTGTCAATCTGGAAAACCACTGGCATAGGAAGCCACATCCCAGGGGTGCGTTCAGTTGTCTTAAACGTTGCTAACGTTGCGTGAATGTTTATACTACGAAACGTTTTCCCCAAAACGTTAACCCAACAAAACCAACCCCCCGTTTTTCATACTGATCATATTAGAACAGTTCCGTTAATGAACGTTGCGCAACCGTTTTGGGTCCGTACTAAACGCAGCCCTGATAGACATTTGAGTTCAATTCTGTCCTCCCCTGGGCGTGCTGTATCCCATCCCACTTTATGCCACCATCACATTTTTACATTCTGCTAAAATGCTTGGTACCTGCTTGCTGTGGGCGGTCGCGTTCCCCTGCTCAAAACGTTGCAATGAATAAACCAATGTTGCGTGCCACGTACGACTGTGCTGCGACTGAACAGATTTGCCTAAAACTAGTGATGTGGTTAGCTGATACGTAAAGTACCCATATCCAGGCTTCTCAATAAGATCTGTAGGCGTAGCAACGCCTGGCAGAGAACGCCGCCCAGTAGGAGAGGTTGTGGTAGACCTGAGCAATCACCGAGTGAGTTCACTAGCTCTTTCCTTCTGGGTATGATTCAATGACCCCCCCCCCCCTCCCTTCAAAAGGACCATCAATACACAGAGTTTACAAGACTATTTAGATAAATACCAACCTGGGATTTCAACAGCCTGGCTCCTCATATAGACCTGAACATATATTGGTTTTACATGGCCACTGGTTTCATTATCTAAACTATTTTAGCAAATTTTGCACATAGTCAATAAGTAAGAGGACGTTAGCATTTTTGCGCTCATGTCACATCATCCTAAAGTATTGTAGCGATCCGACAGCTATATGAAGCGACATTAACATCTCCCGACAAAATGTTAAACCCTATTGCCGATGCTGTAGGATGTTTAGAGTTTCAAGCCAGCAACCAGATTCATTCTTGCCCCGTAGTTTTTCTTACATTGGGTGTCAGAAGTGGGATAGGCGGGCATGTTAGGGGACTTGAACCTAGTTGAAGCCTTGGGGCTTGCTTTCCCCGTTCGAAGGGGGCAGTGGTAGGGATGCCTCCCTATAATGAACCATGTTACAAATTCTCACAAAGTGATTACGTTTATTAGGCACATGTATAGGGTGCTTACCTTCACGCTAGAAGCGACCCGGGTTCACTCCACAGCCCTGCGTGTTGCCTCAGTATCTAAAGATTTATTGGAAAGACTCAACACATTTTGGTCCTAACTGTCTATGGAACGTCTACTCACACAATCGTTGGGACTGTGCCTTCGCCAATACTCTGTTGTCCTCAAAGACTCGGACTTACAAGATAATAAGGCCGAATATGTGCTATTGTCACTTATATGTGGCAGCGGGTGAGAACTTACAGCCATATCTAAACTCTCATTTTAGCCACCGCATTCTGAGCCCACACACATGCTCACATCGGTTATTCAAACTTTCGATTTAGAATACATAATAACAACAAGCACATTGATAGCGTGCGCGCGCGAGCACTCTCCCTCTCAATCACCCACTCATCTGCGCGTTATCATACATGGCAATTGGCCACTCAAGGCTTATCAGAACTAGGTTCTCACAGACAGACAATACATAAATAGCAGTATACTATAGATGATAAATCCCGGTCCCTCAATTCCAAAATTTGGACTCGAGCAGTTCTAAACTGCTTCTTTTCATCTTCCCTCTCTAATTTTGGAACGGGTTTAGATCTGGACACCATATGTAGGTGCACAATTCATTATAGTTAGGAAGAGAAAAGCAGCAAGTATACCGACCCATAGGCCAGGGTCTGGGAATGGAGGGATTATCATCTCAAGGGTGGGATACATCCAATAGTCTTTATAGTGGCCTACCTATTTGTATCACTCTCCTTAATTCTGTACTGCTCTGAACACAGGACAGGTAGCCACAACATGGTGGATGGGAATTGTTCTCACCTATCTCGGTTATATTTCACACAGGCATTGTGTGAGCTGAGATGCTGCAACTGTTAATGACGACAGTCCTGCCAGCGTAGGCAGTGCAACTAGTGTTATTTGGATGGTGCTGGGCGACATCTTGTGGTTGGCCTCATGTAAATCCAAATCGCAACCGCATATAAACAACAATATGGTAAGTTTGGTCCACATAGTTCAATGAGCTGAAAATAAAAGTCTGACAGAAATTCATTAGCATTTCATATGAAGATTTACTCCACACAGGCCTTTTAATATTGTAGATGGGCCCAGATGGAACCCATCAAGTAAAATATAGGCACATGACAGCCCAATTTGAGTTTTCCAAAATGCACCTAGAAGGGAGAAACAGATTCTCTGGTCTAGAACTTAGAACCGAAGATGTGAACTCTTTGGCCTGAATGCCAAGGACGTCACTCTGGAGGAAACCTGCACTACCATCGCCTGACGGTGAAGCATGGTTGGTGCGACAGCATGCTGTGGGGATGTTTTTTCAAGTCGGGTAGGTGACTCAAAACAGAGCGATAGTACTCTATACGTCAGAGGTAGACTCGGGAGGAGATTTAGGATTGCAATCAAGACGACACAAGTACATGAGAGTCACTTGATATGAAAATGAGCTACTCACCACAGGTTGAGTGCAATCGGTAGATAGCTAAGTACACTCGTATCGACTCGGGGTGAACGGAGGTGCGTACTACTTTCCGCCAGGACGTACACGACCCTAATAAAGTCACCTGAGACAGCCAAGGGAGTCTATTAGCATGTCCATGGAGAAGTTACAAGGGAAATAAAAGGAACTGTACTCAGAGGGTTATATTGTAGATGAATCATTATTTCAACAGTAGGTACCCCCCAGTTGGCGTGTGATACGACATGCCATATTTGCAGGCGATCTCTATTTGGACATCTCACGATTTCAGCGCGTTATCACTCTGGAATGGCGTGCCCTAAACAGTCTTGAAGAGTTCGCACACTATAGCTCGAAGCACCTTGTTGGCGTGTCTCTTTACTTGTATGGCCATCACACAAATATCTAGTGGTACCCATACCGCATTGACCCAGCCCAGGCATTATCAATTGGTGCTCTATGAGGTGGAATACTGAGGAGTGAGCCAGGGTCACTGATGATGCCAAGCGAGCTGGCTCTATATATACGTATTCTCACCATCTCTATGCAGATCTAACTGAGTTAACCCTTACAAGGGGTTCAGCCTTGAGTGTGATGCTGCATGAAATCTTAGAGACTTCTGTGTGAACCCAAGGGATAACGAATAGTGCTGATTCAATCACCAACCTGAGTAGCTGACACCCAGAGAGCGCGTATATGATGAGATTGACCGATTAGCTACAGCTAAACATAAGTGCACCTGTGGCTAGAGGTCTACTAGGATGTGGTGTGTACCTAAACGTGACATGTACCTTTGAATTCTAGAACTCAACCAGGGGTTATGATGTGTCCATCACTTACTGGAGCGCGAGTCTGGCGATAAGCAACCGCACCACCCCACAGCTCTATAGCAACATGCCTCCTACTACAACGTCACTGTACCCAGGGGTTTATCGCATTCGCGATTACGTATAACGTACTGTTAGGGCGCAACCCACAGCAGTTTGCGGATAGAACCTCCGTTAACCTACTCTGCGTCTCGAAAGACACAACGGTTAGAACCAAAGAATCTCACAAAATTGGACTCATCAGACACAAGGACAGATTTCCACGGGTATTAATGTCGCATTGCTACCGATGTTTCTGTTGGCCCAAGCAAGTCTCTTCTTTTATTCGTGGTCCTTTAGCTAGTGGTTTCTTTCTGCAATTTGACAATTGAAGGGCCTGATTCATGCTAGTCTCTCTTGAACAGTTGATGTTGATGTGAGACGTGTTTCCTGTGAGCAGTTATTTGGGCTGCAATCTGAGGATGCAATTAAATCCAACGTGAACCTAATCTCTGTAAGCAGAGGTAACTAACTGGGTCTTCCTTTCCCATCTGGCGGTCCGCATGGAGCCAGTTTTCTAATCATAGGTCGCGGGTGATGATTATTTTGAGCAGGCCCTGGGCTAACAATATTTTTTTCGCAGCTTGAATTGACTGACCTTTCTACCTGTCCTTAAAAAGTAATGATGGATCCTGGTCGTGTGTTCTACTCTCTTGTTGTTGTTAGACGACCTATTCTTGCCGAGAGTCATGATCTGTATAGCTACCAAACACCTACCGTTGTCGCAAAGCACAGAGCGTAAACTGAAGTTGGTATCAATATGCATAAAAGTGTGACAGGCTGAAAAGAAAAATTTCCACAATTAATACTCTTTTAACATCAGAAAACAAATTAAACCACCTCCCAACTGAAGCGCTTGAAACGCGTACTTAACGTAGTAGGACCCTGACTGATCATTAAGACGCTGCTGGGCCAGTACTGTGTAGGTTAGCCAATCTAAACCCCTGGGTACAGTATCTTCGGTTAGTGATGACCAAATGGTCGAGTTTCATAGTGTTGACATTTACATCACCCCTGCATGAAGCTGGAGGGATAGAGAATGGTCCAAGAGTTGTGCAAAGCTGTATATCCTGCAAGGGCAAAGGGTGGCTACAGTTGAAGAATTCTTTCAAATATAGAAACTATTTATTGTTATAACACGCTTTTTGTGTGACCAAAACGAGTGATAGTAATGTTTGACCATTTATCATAGTTTTGAGTTTTAAATCTAGCAAAATTAGGTGAAGGAGTAAGCAATAAAGGTAGAAAATTCACATGAAATGAGAGGTGTGTCCAAAACTTTTGAAACTTGTACTGTACAGGATGTAATTAGTGATATTATCATTATCTTATATAAATTGTGCAAACAATTTCTAAACCTTTTTTTGAATTACCCGTGTCCATTATGGGGTATGTTGGGGTGCCGATCCCTTGAGGTGAGTGCTTCGGAGAAAAGATATAATCAAATTTTTAGAAGAACGGCTGTAAGCGTGAATAACAGAATGGTCGGAAAGCAAGTAGAAAGGTGTCAAATGTCATGTTTGCCTAAGCAGACAATGCACCGCCAAAACTGATAATGACCCATATTATGGATACATTTTCACACATAATGTTAACAACCAGAATGTATACCCTCACAATACTTGCAGACATTGCGAGTAGATGGGTCTTTAATAATGTCAAGAGCTAACCCTGAAATTATTAGGCCCATATTAAAGAGATCAATGTGAGATTCCTGAAACATACCAAAACATAGACAAAAGATTAATCAATGGCAGTTAGCCGGGTACACGAAGGTATAACTCCAGTAGGGTGTCCGCTCTACTCAGATAATACGTAGTACCCATACCATCCAAAACGAATTGATAATCAATCAAGAAGACATTATTGCCAATATAAACGCCGTCTGTTAGCACAGAAGGCCAATGTGAACAAAATAGATAAAGTCAAAGAGGTCTAGAAGACCAAAATTCCTGCTTGATGCCCATATTCTTCTACTGCGTATTTCCATCTTTCGATTATTGTGGTAACTTATGTGGGCTCAATTTCCGCAATCTGCGAAGCATTCCTGATTTCACAATTTGAAACGACAATCATAACATAATTATAGCGCTTGTAGTAATTAAAGGCGAGTAACATATTCCAACAGATGATGGTGACATATCGTCCAAAAATCACCATACCCACAGGACTAGCAGCACATAGTCTGCTGAGAATATCATTCGTGTGATCCTGACAATTGTTAACACTAGCGACCGCAGTCAATCAGCTTTTAAAACTGTAATATAATTGCATATTGAGGGGGTATAATACATTTCCTTCGATGTATAATTCTTGCCTAATTATGTAGCTTTTTTTTTTTCTGGAATTGGTCCTAAACGAATCCCCTTCACTGCAGCAACCCAACTTGTCTTTTCTTCTCAACTTACCTAATTTATCAGCCCTTTTGCCCAATAATTAGGTACGTTTTTTTACCTGTGTGGTTATCACGTCAACGTGAATCCCTCGTATATCCGTCCTTAGACTCCACTAACCATCAACGAAATTTAGGCTGATATGAGCGCCCACATGGCCAGCCAGCCCAGTTCCACTCTGTCAAAAATTCTGCATTCCACTGGCTGATATATAGATCCTAAACTGAACTGCTACCACGGTGCATCACAATACGCGCTACTACACCCCATAGGCTGATACTTGCTTAACTGTTTCTAAGATAAAGCAAGTACTGGCACTTTCGAGAGCGCATCACACACCACACCCATAAGGGGAAGCTTACCTACTGGGTCATCACCCTGGACACACACCAACACTTTCTCAGTTCAAAGCAGGAAACTGAGTAAGGTGACCCATGAGGCAAGGATCAAATGAGAGGACGGGCTTACTTCCGAACATCTGCGTCGAACTTGTTGCATTAACTTACGAAGTACTCATAGCGATAAACGAGGTAGAGTACGCGAGAGAAGAAGCCATTCAAGCTGAACAATCCACCCTTCGGGTCCTCACATGAACTGGAGACGATCACCACGATTAACTAACGATACAGATGACGAAATAAGAAAGTGAAAGGCCCACATCTTTTCATTAAATGCTTGTTTGATGCTCCCAATGTTGTCGTCCCTACTACTCGGCCCCTAGTCCACTTCTGGCTCACCCCCTAGACATTAGCATATATCATCTTTATTCACACAGTAATTCCAGGCAGCAGGTCACAGCTATGTTATGTGTCAGTTGAAATCAGAATACACAAGCCAGAACAGGTTGCCGTCTTTGTTTTGTTATCCCAGATGTGGAGCGAGGAGGCCGCCTCAATGTAGACTTCATCCTGCTTACCAAAGAATTAACACGCCATGGTGTTTATGTGTAGGATTGATTGAGTGGCTATTACACTGTGTTTCCATGCAAAGTGGTTGTGTGTTTTGAGATGTAATAAATTGGTAAAAATTCCTAAAAGACTGTGTTTGCATACACAAATTGATTGAATGAGTTGAGCTGAGATGAGTTAACTCACTACTCAGGATTAAGAGATGGGTTAATCTCGACAACTAATGGGTCCCACCATTGGCACTATGGAGCAGAGAGAAACTCTTTTGTTCATAGATTCGGAGTTTAAAGATATTTCTTTAAATGTTTTATTGTCTTTATCTCACTTTGTTTATATCTCTTCACTGCTTTGGGCCAAGTCTAAACATTGTCTCCATGCCTATTAAGGAAGCCCTTGAATTGAATTGAGCCGAGAAGGGTGACGTAGAGCGTGTAGAGGATAAAGAGCACGGGGAAAAGGGAGGGGGTATGGTAGAGAATAAAAAAGACGGCACGAGAGGGAAGGGAGGGAAGATAGACAGAGCAGAGAAAAAAGAAAAAGAAGTGGAGAAGAAAGAGAGAGAAAGAGAAGAGAGCGTTTGGTGTTAAGTTTAGCCATAGCCTTCAGTGAGTTGTCCAGCTTCCTGTTGTTGAGAGGAAGGGGGAGGGAAACTATGGAGATGTGTTTTTCCTGTACTGACAGAGCAAGACCGTTGTAGCCTCTGTGTTTACATGTTTGTGTATATTCCCGATGTCCTGTGGTAGACAAACAGTTGACCCTTACTCCTATAATCAAACTTTCCATCTGTGCAAATGCATCACTAAAACTTTGTGAGGGAAGCACCATGAAAAACATGCATTCCTTAAAGGGGCCCCAGGGATCCCTGTAGCCCTCCCTGCTCTTCCCTTTTCCCCCAATACCACAGTACCAGGACACATGATCCCAACAATGGCTCCCCCCTTACAGTGGGTCATACATCCTGCAAGGTTTTGTAACAGAGACCTCTGTTGGGTAGTCTATGAACTTTGGTTTTTCACAAGAGGGCCATTAGCTGACAAGCTGGCCAGAGGTCCCTAACCAGTCTACAGGAGTCACCATGGTCTGGCCCGACCCAACCCCCTTTCCTCACGTCCTCTCTCGCCCCCCTCCTTGCTACTCTCTCATTTGCTCATTCCTGGCGTTTGTGTCGCTACAGGGCGAGAGGGAGGGGAGGGGAAAAGTGGAGAGAAAGAGGAGGGAGTTGAAGAGGAGAAGGGGGCAGCCAACAAAGGGGGAGTCGCAGGCGAGTGAAAAGAGAGAAAGATGAGCGGGAGACTCTCCCTGTGCAATTCTGCTATCGTGAGAGAGGTGAAGATTCCACATCACGACACCTGTGGTCTAATGTACCAGCTCGTGCAATACGCTCCACGAAACAAGACAGCAACGATCGCGAATAGCCACAAGGATCATTGATACCAAGGAAGGAGATGAGCGTGCGTACTGGCTAGGATAAACACAGGCGTGCAATGATAGCAACACGAGAAAGGAGAGTAAGGCAGCGAGGTATAAGACACGAGGGAGGATATTCATAGATTGGCAGCTACACCTCATCTCAGAGGAGAGCAGCCGAGCCCGCTCTTGCGTGCCGTGTGCCTATGTTGTATGGAGACGCAGCTTACGGATTGGCGAGCACGTGTGAAACACCACAGAGGAGTCCTAATAGAAAGCGCTGAGTATCAAGAAGGAGTAGGTCATCAGTCGTAGCGTGTTAATCTCAGTGGCTAGTTATCATCGAATTGAGTGCAAACGTATCAGGTAGGCTGATGACTACCGCACGAGAGTAATTGATGAGCTCCTAGCGTATAGTGAGCTACTCGAGGAGTGGACGAGAGAGTGAGAGCAGCCGGACTGAGCGAGAGGTAATATTAGCATGCGCGGCCTAGATACATCCGACAGATGTGAGCGAGCGACTACCCACTGAGGTCTATAGTACTTGGTAGCGAGTGTTACACGCCACTAACGAGAGAATGAGCACTCAGAGAGCGGAATCTAATAAGAGTCTTCTGACATGAGAGCTCCCACCACCACACCAGTACAAATGGAGCGACACCAGGGGTCTACTGATGTCCTCACCAACAACTATTTGTATCCTGTACCCCAAAACGACGGTCTAATGCATGGCGCCATAACCACTAGGGGATATAAACATGGAACCAAGCAGGGTTTGATCGAGCTCAGCGCTCAAACTGACTCACGTTCTTGCTATGCGCCAGCCGGCGTTTAAATGTATGGATCCCCTATAACTACAGTACTGCGATCACTCAGGGCCGTCCCTGAATATGCAGGTGCTATACTACAGTACTGTACCCGGGGTTATGGCCATTGGTCACGACGGTTCATCTCCTGCGAGACCCCGAAGGGGTAGGTATGGGTCCTAGTAGCCGTGACCTCGGGACCCAGGGGGTATATGGAGCCGACGCGTCGTTAGTCCTGATACCAGTCAAATACAGTCACACAAGTGGCTCAGTAAATCGCATCCGCACTCTCATGAAGCTATGGATCAACCATTGAGCGATCTACCAGAAGTGGCTTTATTATTGAATGGTTCACTCACCAATCCAGTGAGTTAAGTACCCAGTGGATTCAAGCATAGAGTCAATACACTAGAGCAGAAGTAAGACTTAGCGTAGCCACTGGGTGTGGCAAATTGTGAGAAAACATTAAGGTTTGTATTAGCGTGACGGCCAATTACGTAGCGACCTTCTAGGATGATATAGCTGGGAGAGTGAGGCCAGTGAACACTGAGGAGTGTTAACGATGGCTGTTGGTTAAGGAGCGCACAGGGGCATTATGATGGTCCACATACTAATCGAGTATTGTGAATTTCCCTTATAACCCAGCATCCCATCTAATGGGGTTATCATCGACGGGTATACTACAGTACTGTACCCAGGGTTTGGTGTCCACACATACTCGGGTATGATCGTCTACCTATACTTAACAGGGTATGACATCTCCAGTTGACGGACCAGGTAGGGATGGTGCATACTATCAGTACTGGACCCGAGCGGGTTATGATGCCTAACTACAGTACTGAGGTTACCCAGGGTTTATGATGGTCATACCATATACCCGGTAGCAGTCAATTAAAGTACTACCAAGGGGTATGAATGGTCCTAACTCAGTACGGACCCAGGGGTTATGATGGTCCTACTAACAGTACTGGTACCAGGGGTTATGATGGTCACACTACAGTACTGTACCCAAGGGGTTATGATGGTCATACTAACAGTATGTAACCCAGGGGTTATGATGGCCTACTACAGTACTGTACCACGTTATGATGGTCCATCCTACTGTACTGTACCCACGGGGTTATGATGGTCATCCACTGTCTGTACCCAGGGGTTATGATGGTCCTACTACAGTACTTCGTTAACCCAGGGGTTATGAGGGTCATATACTGTACTGACCCAGGGGTTATGATGGTCCTAACTGACAGTACTGTACCCAGGGGTTATGCATGGGTCCTAAAACTACAGTACTGTACCCAGGGGTTATGGATGGTCATACTACTGTACTGTACCAGGGGTTATGATGGTCTATACTACATGATACTGTACCCAGGGGTTTATGATGGTCATACTAAAGTACTGTACCCAGGGGTTATGATGGTCCATACTACAGTATCGATACCCAGGGTTATGATGGTCCTACTACAGTACTGTACCCAGGGGGTTATGATGGTCATACCAGTAGCGTACCAGGGGTTATGATGTGCTACTACAACGTACTGTGACTGCCAGGGATTATGATGGACATACTACAGTACTGTACCCAGGGTTAATGATGGTCATACTACTGTACTGTACCCAGGGGTTATGATTGGTCATAATACAGTACTGTACCCAGGGGTTATGATGGTCATACTACAGTACTGTACCCAGGGGTTATGATGGTCCTCACACAGTACTGTACTCCAGGGATTATGATGGACATACTACAGTACTGTACCCAGGGGTTATGATGGTCCTACTACAGTACTGTACCAGGGGTTATGATGTGTCATACTACAGTACTGTACCCAGGGGTTATGATGGTCTATTACACTGTACTGTACCCAGGGGTTATGATGGTCCTACTACAGTACTGCACCAGGGGTATGATGGTCATACTACAGTAATATGTGACCAGGGGTTATATAGGTCTACTACCAGTATTGTACCCAGGGGTTTATGGTCATACTACAGTACTGTAACCCAGGGGTTATGATGGTCATACTACTGAAGCTGTACCCAGGGGTTATGATGGTCATACTACAGTACTGTACCAGGGGTATGAGGGTCATACTACAGTACTGTACCCAGGGTTATGATGGTCATACTACAGTATGTACCCAGGGTGTATGATGGTCATACTACCTTGCTACTGTAGCACACGGGGTTATAGATGGTCATAATTTTACAGTACTTGTACCCAGGGGTTATGGATGGTCACCACACTACAGTAACTGTACCCAGGTGGTATATGATGGTCCTGACTACAGTACACTGTTACCCAGGGTTATGAGGGGTCACTAAGGGTCGATACAGTACTCTACCCATCGTCTCATGAATGGGTCATACTAACAAGACTGGTACCCAGGGTTGATGAATGCGTCATACTACTGTACGTGTACCCAGGGTATACGATGGTCGGCCATACTACTGTGACTCGTACCCAGAGGGTTAGTGAATGGTCAATATCAATACGAGGTACTGACCCATGGGTGTTATGGATGGTCATACTACAGAAACTGTAACCCAAGGGGTTTATGATGGTCATAACTACGTACTGTACTCGCAGGGGGTATATGATGGTCATACTATCAGCTTGGACCCAGGGGTTATGCATGGTCTCTACTTACAGTACTGTACCGCCAGGGTTATGATGCGGTCCTAACTACAGTACTGTACCCAGGGGTTAAGATGGTCAATACTACAGTACCTGACCCAGGGGTTATGAATGGTCTTACTGTAGTCAGGGTTAGTGCATATCGTACGTAACAGGGGTTATGATGGTCATATACAGTACTGTACCCAGGGGTTAGATGGCCATACTACAGTACTTACCCAGGTGGTTATGATGGCGATATACGAGTCCTTGAGACCCAGGGGTTATGATGGTCATATACCTTACGAAGGAGTTTATGGTCATAAAGGTACTACCAGGCGTAGTATATGTCATAGAGTCGTGTACCGGGTTAGTGGCTTACAAGTACTGCACCCAGGGGTTGATGGATGGTCATACTACTGTACTGTACCCAGGCGTTATGTATGTGTCCCATACAGTACTTACCCAGGGTTATGAGATGGTCCTAACGTCAGCATCTGGTACCCAGGGGTTATGATGGTCATATAGCATGTACTGTTACCCAGGGTTATGATGGTCCTACTACAGTATGTACAGCGCAGGGTTGATGATGCGTTCCTACTACAAGTACTGTACCCAGAGGGTGTACTGATGGTCATACTACATAACCAGGTTAGAAATATCAGTCTCCACTATCATCGACGGGCGATTATGATGGTCCTACAACATACTGTAACCAGGGGTTATGATCGGTTCCTACCACAGTACCTGTACCTCAGGGATTATGATGGTCATGACAAGTACTGTACCCAGGGTTATGATGGTCCTGGATACAGTACTGGACCCAAGGGGTTATGACTGTCCTTACTACAGTACTGTACCCAGGGGTTATGATGGTCCTACTACAGTACTGTACCAGGGGTTGTTGATGACAAAGAATCTAATCAGAGGTAAGCATCCCGATGGTCAATGATAATATTAGCTGTTTTGCAACTCTGGCAACAGTAGTTCAACGCAGAAATAGTGGCGGACTATTCCTTTAATAAGGAGCTATACACTGTAGGTTTGATTGCTCTTTATATGTGTCTGTCCCTTTAATGACTCGTATTATATACACGGGACCAGTCAAAAGTTTGGACACACCTACTCATTCAAGGGATTTTCTTTATTTTTACTATTTTRTACATTGTAGAGTAATAGTGAAGACATCAAAACTATGAAATAACACATATGGAATCATGTAGTAACCAACAAGTGTTTAACAAATCAAAATATATTTTATATGTGAGAATCTTCAAAGTAGCAACCCATTGCCTTGATGACAGCTTTGCACACTCTTGGCATTCTCTCAACCAGCTTCATGAGGTAMTCACCTGGAAWGCATAAAAAAWWAAWAAAWWAAAAATAAACCGCTGATCTCATGATTACCCATGTCTTTCGACTACATGGACTTCCCCAGGACATTGTCTCGGATCGTGTGCCCCAGTTTGTCGCACGGTATTGGAAAGCCTTCTGCTCCCTGTTAGGGGCATCGGTGAGTTTCTCCTCGGGGTTCCACCCACAGTCGAATGGGCAAACTGAGCGGGCCAACCAGGATCTGTAGAAGTTCCTCCGCTATTTTGTCTCCACCCAGGCCAGCAGCTGGAGCAAGTTCCTCGTGTGGGTGGAGTATGCTCACAACACACCACGTCTCATCTCAACATCAACTGTTCAGAGCAGACTGCATGAATCAGGCCTTCATTGTCAAATTGCAGAAAAGAAACCACTGCTAAAGGACACAAATAACAAGAAGAGACTTGCTTGGSCCAAGAAACACGAGCAATGGACATTAGACCYGTGGAAATCTGTCCTTTAGTCTGATGAGTCCAAWTTTGATGTTTTTGTTTCCAACCGCTGTGTATTTGTGAGACGCAGAGTAGGTGAAGGGATTATCTTTGATTGTGTGGTTCCCACCATGAAGCATGGAGGAGGAGGTGTGATTGTGTAGGGGTGACACTGTCTGTGATTTATTTAGAATTCTGGTTCAAGCTTAGTGGGACTATCATTTGTTTTTCAACAGGACAATGACCCTACACACCTCGAGGCTGTGTAAGGGCTATTTGACCAAGAAGGAGAGGGATGGAGTGCTGCATCAGATGACCTGGCCTCCACAATCACCCGACCTCAACCATATTGAGATGGTTTGGGATGAGTTGGACTGCAGAGTGAAGGAAAAGCAGCCAACAAGTGCTCAGCATATGTGGGACCTCCTGGAAAAGCATTCCAGGTGAAGCTGGTTGAGAGAATGCCAAGAGTGTGCAAAGCTGTTGTAAAGGCAAAGAGTGGCAACTTTGAAGAATCTCAAATATAAAATATATTTAGATTTTTTAACACTTTTTTGGTTACGACATGATTCCATGGGGCAGCAGGTAGCCTAATGGTTAGAGCGTTGGACTAGTAACCGAAAGGTTGCAAGATCGAATCCCCGAGCTACAAGGTAAATAATCTGTCGTTCAGGCCCCTGAACAAGGTAGTTAAACCACTGTTCCTAGGCCGTCATTGAAAATAAGAATTTATTCTTAACTGACTTGCCTAGTTAAATAAAAAAATATTTTTGATGTCTTCACTATTATTCTACAATATAGAAAATAGTAAAAAGAAAGAAAAACCCTTGAATGAGTAGATGTGTCCAAACTTTTGACTGGTACTGTATATACATACTGTATGCATTTTCTATGTTTACAAGGGGATCTCAATCTGCTCTGTGACATCATCTGTGTGTGTCCCTCCACGACTTTCCAACACTGAGGAGGCTGCACTACTTTGTTATTTGGTATCTGGTATTTTATCCGGGTCCCCATTAGCTGTTGTAAAAGCAGCAGCTACTCTTCCTGGGGTTCCACACAAAACATGAAACAGAACATTAATAGACAAGAACAGCTCAAGGACTATATCAATTTATAAAAAGGAACAAGTAGCCTACTTATCAATACAACAGTACACACAAACTCTCCAGGTCAAATAGGGGAGAGGCGTTGTGCCGTGAGGTGTTGCTTTATCTGTTTATTGAAACCAGGTTTGCTGTTTATTTCAGCAATATGAGATGGAAGGGAGTTCCATGCAACAATGGCTCTGTATAATATTGTAGCTTTCTTGAATTTTATCTGGATTTGGGAACATTGAAAAGACCCCTGGTGGCATGTCTGGTGGGGTAAGTCTGTGTGTCAGAGGTGTGTGTAAGTTGACTATGCAAACAATTTGGAACTTTCAACACATTAATGTTTCTTATAAAAAGAAGAAGTGATGTAGTCAGTCTCTCCTCAACTCTTAGCCAAGAGAGACTGGCATGCATAGTATTAATATAAGCCCTCTGATTACAATGAAGAGCAAGATGTGCCGCTCTGTTCTGGACCAGCTGCAGCTTAACTAAACTCAGCAAAAAAAGAAACGTCCTCTCACTGTCAACTGCATTTATTTTCAGCAAACTTAACATGTGTAAATATTTGTATGAACATAACAAGATTCAACAACTGAGACATAAACTGAACAAGTTCCACAGACATGTGACTA
>NC_036857.1:252348-255530 GCF_002910315.2 Salvelinus sp. IW2-2015 | reverse complement strand
AACTGTGGCGTTACAGGGAAACTTCCTCCTCCCTCATGTGGTACCCTTCCTGCAGGCGTCATCCTGACATGACCCCTCCAGCATGACAATGCCACCAGCATACTGCTCGTTCTGTGTGTGATGGTGGGAACGTCCGTGTTCTGCCATGGCCCAGGAAAGAGCCCCGATCTCAATCCCATTGAGCACGTCTGAGACCTGTTGGATCGGAGGGTGAGGGCTAGGCCATTCCCCCAGAAATGTCCGGGAACTTGCAGGTGCCTTGGTGGAAGAGTGGGGTAACATCTAAACAAAAAGAACTGGCAAATCTGGTGCAGTCCATGAGTAGGAGGAGCAGCTGCAGTAACTTTAATGCAGCTGGTGGCCACACCAGAGATACTACTGTTACTTTTGACCCCCCCTTTTGTTCAGGACACATTATTCATTTTCTGTTAGTCAACATGTCTGTTGAATACTTGGTTCAGTTATGTCTCAGTTTTTGAAATCTTGTTTATGTTCAATACAAATATTTACAACATGTTAAGTTTGCTGAAAATAAATGCAGTTGAGCAGTGAGAGGAATCGTTTCTTTTTTTGCTGAGTTTAGTTGTTTAAAAGTGTTTAGAAAAATCTAATATATTTTATATTTGAGAATTCTTCAAAGTTGCCTAACTACTTTGCCTTTACAACACTTGCACACTCTTGGCATCTCTCATCCACCACATTCACCTGGAATGCTTTTTCGGGTCCACAATATGCTGCCTGTTGGGCTGCTTTATCCTTCCTCTGCAGTCATCATACACCCCCTATTGGTTGAGGTGGGTTGTGGGAGCCGGCTCTCTGATCAGCACTCATCCCTCTCCTTCTTGGTCAAATAGCCCTTACATCAGCCTCGAGTGTGTAGGGTATTGTCTGTTAAAAACATAATGTATTAGTCCACTAAGGGCTTGAACCGAATCCTAGAATTAATCACAGACAGTGTCACCCCTTCCTTACAACAGATCACAGTCCTCCTCGCTCGCAGGCTCATGTGGGAAACCACAACATCAAAGAATAATCCCTTCCACCTTAACTCTGGCGTGCTCGACAAATAACACGCCGGTTGGAAACAAAAACAATCAATTTGGACTCATCAGACTAAAGGACAGATTTCCACTGGTCTAATGTCAGTTGCTCGCGTTCTTTGGGCAGCAAGTCTCAGTTTGCCTGCAATGACAACAAGCTCATTACGATGATGCTGTGACACACCGCCCCAGACCATGACGGACTCTCCACCTCCAAATCGATCCCGCTCCAGAGTACAGGCCTCGGTGTAACGCTCATTCCTTCGACAATAAACGCGAATCAAAACCGAGACTCGTCAGTGAAGAGCACTTTTTGCCAGTTCTGTCTGGTCCAGCGACGGTGGGTTTGTGCCCATAGGCGACGTTGTTGCCGGTGATATCTGGTGATGACCTGCCTTACAACAGGCCTACAAGACCTCAGTCCAGCCAGCTCTCAGCCTATTGCGGACAGTCTGAGCACTGATGGAGGGATTGTGCGTTCCTGGTGTAACTCGGGCAGTTGTTGTTGCCATCCTGTACCTGTCCCGTAGGTGTGATGTTCGGATGTACCGATCCTGTGCAGGTGTTGTTACACGTGGTCTGCCACTGTGAGGACGATCAGCTGTCCGTCCTGTCTCCCTGTAGCGCTGTGTTAGGCTTCACACAGTACGGACATTGCTATTTATTGCCCTGGCCACATCTGCAGTCCTCATGCCTCCTTGCAGCATGCCTAAGGCACGTTCACGCAGATGAGCAGGGACCCTGGGCATCTTTCTTTTGGTGTTTTTCAGAGTCAGCAGAAAGGCCTCTTTAGTGTCCTAAGTTTTCATAACTGTGACCTTAATTGCCTACCGTCTGTAAGCTGTTAGTGTCTTAGCAACCGTTCCACAGGTGCATGTTCATTGATTGTTTATGGTTCATTGAACAAGCAGGGGAAACAGTGTGTAAACCCTTTACAATGAAGATCTGTGAAGTTATTTGGATTTTTATGAATTATCTTTGAAAGACAGGGTCCTGAAAAAAGGATGTTTCTTTTTTTGCTGAGTTTAGGTCTTACCTTGCAGCACTTGACCACATGACTGAACAATAATCAAGGTAAGATAAAACTAGAGCCTGAATGACTTGCTTTTCGGAGTGTGTCTCCGAAATCTCTTTATTACGGACAGACCTCTACCCATCTTTACACTCATTGAATCTATATGTTTTGACCATGACAGTTTACAATCTTAGGTGTATATAGCATCATTCTTGTGTATTTGATTCCTCTTGTGTTACTATTTAACTTGTTCTTGTTTAACTGCATCGTTGGAAAGCGCTTGTAAGTAAGCATTTCACGTTAAAGTCTACACTTGTTGTATTTGGCGCATGTGATTTGAGAAAGACAGAAAGGGAGTGAGAGTGAGAGAGGGCGAATGGGAGTCTGTGGAGGATCTGGTTGCCATGGTAATCATTCTATGTTCCTCCTCTGTGATTGGTTCGGCTAGAGTGAGGAAGTATCTGCTATTTCTGTCACCTCAGACACAGCGGACACACACGTACTCAGTCACACAGGACACACAAGTACAACACGCACGCACACACACACATTCCACGCCACAACACACACAACACACACACACACACACACACACACACACACACACACACAACACCACACACACACACACAACCTGACCACTATTATCTCATTCTGAGAAAGTCTATTTCAATACCACTGGAATTGTTTGGTTTTGGAACCTGGCCTCATGTTGACCTGGCCTCAGATGTTGAACTGGCCTCATGATGACCTGGCCTCAATGTTGACTCATGGCCTCCTGATTGAACTGGCTCATGTTGACCTGGCCTCATGATGACCTGGCCTCTCATGTTGACCTGGCTCATGTTGACCTGGCCTCATGTTGACTGGCCTCATGAATGAACCTGGCCACATGTTGACTGGCCTGTGCTCTCATGTTGCCCTGTCCTCATGTTGACCTGGCCTCATGTTGCCCTGGCCTCATATGTTGACCTGTGCCTCATGTTGAAACTGGCCTCATGTTGACTGGCCTCATGTTGACCTGGCCTCAGTGTTGACCTGGCCACATGTTTGACCTGGCCTCATGTTGACCTGGCCTCATGTTGACCTGGCCTCATGTTGACCTGGATACATGTTGACCTGGCCTC
>NC_036857.1:249167-250586 GCF_002910315.2 Salvelinus sp. IW2-2015 | reverse complement strand
ACGTCATGTGTAGATTAGGGTTAGGGTTAGAGGACGTTACATCTACAATAAGGTTAGGGTTAGAGGACGTCACATGTAGACGTGTGCCACGTATAGATTAGGGTTAGAGGTCATCATGTGTAGATTAGGGTTAGGGTTAGAGGTCATCATGTGTAGATAAATTACGGACAATCCTTTTCAATTCCATCGAGAGGGATGAGTCCTGGGATGAATGTATTGTAGACAGAATTTAATCCCACAAACGGAATGATTCACTAAAGACATATGGTATACGCCATACAGTATACCTTAAGTCTTTACTATGTCATTCCACTCCAAAGACATATATGGTATACGTTATTTATAATGTGTTAGACATGTTATCCAGATGATGGCTGAGAGGCACAATCATGACAGGGGACTTTGTTTAGCTGTTTGTCATGGTCGTTTATTACATCCTACACAGTATTGGTCAGTTCTACATACCCTCTTGTGTTTCATGAAATATCAAACCTCAACAATGATATACTGTACCTGACATAATTATCAGGATAAAGGTGAGATCCAGATGCAGACCGTGTCGAAGTAACAATGTTTATTACAGCAACAGGACGGCAGGCAGGCTCAGGGTCAGGTCAAGCAGAGGTCGGCAATCCAAAAAGGGGCAATGGGTACAGGACGGCAGGCAGGCTCAAGGTCGGGGGCAGGCAGAGTGGTCAGGCAGGCGGGTTCAGCGTCCGAACAGGCAAGGGTCAAAAACCAGGAGGGCGAGAAAAAATTGAGGCTGGGAAAAGACAGGAGCTGACAGGACAAACGCTTGTAAGCTTGACAAACAAGACAAACTGGCAACAGACAAACAGGAAACACAGGTATAAGTACACAGGGGATAATGGGGAAGATGGGCGACACCTGGAGGGGGGTGGAGACGAGCACAAAGACAGGTGAAACAGATCAGGGCGTGACAAAAATGTTAAACAAAATCTCTTCTGGGTGAAATAATGAATTAAAAAGAGTAGTATGTTTGTATAGTACTGTACCACAGTCTGGGGTTTAGTCAATGTTCATCTTTACTCTTCTGCATGAAATAATTCATTAAAGAGCCAAATATATTCACTGTAAGGTATACACTACTATGATCTGGAGAATATGTACTGGATTTAGTCAATGATAATATCGCATTACCATTAACAATTGTTGATTTGGCCAATCCATCAGATCAATAATCCTCCCTGCATCAGATCAATAATCCTCGTTAAGAATCAAAATCGTCATCAAGATCACATAACCGCTCCACCTCCCTCCATCAGATGCAATAATCCTCCCTCAACATCAGATCAATAACCCTTATATAGAATCAATAATTTGTCAATCAGATCAATAATCCTCCTCCATCAGATCAAAATTATCCCCATCATCAGATCAATACTCCCCTCATCAGAT
>NC_036857.1:243415-249142 GCF_002910315.2 Salvelinus sp. IW2-2015 | reverse complement strand
CCTCCCTGCATCAGATCAATAATCGTTCAATCAGATCAATAATCCTCCCTCCATCAGATCAGATAATCCTCCCTTATCAGATCAATAATCCTCCATCCATCAGATCAATAATCCTTCCCCTCATCAATCATAATCTCGCCTTCATCGATCAATAATCCTCCCTTCATCAGATCAATAATCCTCCTCATCAGATCAATAATCCTTCGCTCATCAGATCAATAATCCTCCTCCATCAGATGCAATAATTCTCCCCTCATCAGATCAATTACCTCCCCTCATCAGATCAATAATCCTGAAGCTGAGAGAGAGAGACAGCTAAGGTGACTTTTACTGAGGCCGAGAGAGAACAGCTAAAGGTGACTTTTACTGCAGGCTTAAGGAAGGAAGACAGCTAAGGTGACTTTTTACTGAGGCTTAATGGAGAGAAGCTTAAGGTGACCCATTTACTGAGAGGCTAGAGGAGGAGACGCTAAGGTGACCTTTATGGCTAGAGAGAGAGACAGCTAAGGTGATTTTACTGAGGCTTAGGGAGAGACAGCTAAGGTGACCCCTACTACTGAGTCCAGACGAGAGAGACAGCTTAGTGACGCTTTAATGACGGCTACACGAGAGAGAGACAGCTAAGTGACCTTTCTGGGCTAGAGAGAGAGACAGCTAAGGTGATTTTACTGAGGCTTAAGGGAGAGACAGCTAACGGCTGACCCTACTGAGGCCAGAGAGAGAGACAGCTTTAGGTTACCTTTACTGGAAGGGCTAGAGAGAGAGCAGCTAAGGGACCTTACTGAGGCGCTGGAGAGAGAGACAGCCACTAAGGTGACCTTAACCGAGGCCATGAGAGAGAGACAGCTTAGGTGACCTTTATGGGGCTGAGAGAAGACAGCTAAGGTAACCTTTAACTAGAGGCTGGACGAGAGAGCCAGCTATCTGTGAAGACGTTTACTGAGGCTACGAGAGAGCGACAGCTAAGGTGACCCTTACTGAGGCTAGAGAGAGAACAGCTAACAAGGTGACCTTTACTGAAGGCTGCGAGAGAGAGACAGCTAAAAGGTGACCTTACTGAGGCGCTAGAAAGGGATGAGACAGCTTAAGTGAACCTTTACTGAAGCTAGAGAAGAGAGAACAAGCTTACGGTGGACCTTTCTGGAAGCTTTACTGGGCTAAGACAGAAGAACATGCTCCCTGCTCCTCCAATTCGCTGCTGCTCCCTTCTGGCCTGCTTGTCTGCATGCCTCCCATGCAAAGCCCTCCCTCCGCTGCCTGCCTCCCTCCCTCCAAGCTGTTGCCTCCCTCCCCCCCCCTCCCTGCTACCTACCCTTGCTGCCTGCCTGCTCCCTCCCTCCCCCTCCCTTCCCTCCCTCCTCCCTTCCCCCCCTCCCTCCTCCTCCCTCGCCTCCCTCCTCCCTCCCTCCCTCTGTGCCGCCTGCACTGCCTCCTCACCTGCCTGCGCACGTCCCTCCATCCCTGCCTGCCGTCTCCCTCCAATCTCTGCCTGCGCTGGCCTGCCATCCTCCTCCTGCTGCTGTCTCCCTCAATCCTCTGCCTGCCTGTTTCCCTCCATGTCTTGCCTGCCTGCAATCCCTAACCGCTCTGCCTGGCTGCTGCCTTCTCTGCCTGCCTCCCTGTTGCCGTCTCTGCACTGCTCCTTGCTCTCTCTGCCTGCCTCCCTGCTGCCGTCTCTGCCTGCTGCCTTCTCTCCCTGCTGCCTCACACTCGCCTGCTGCCTCATCTCCCTGCTGCCTCTCTGCTGCCTGCTGCCTCTCTCTCCGTGCTGCTCTCTGCCTGGCCTGCTGCCTCTTCTTGCTGCTTCCCTCCCCTCCCCTGCCCTGCCCTTCCCGCGGTTGCCTTCGCCTCCTGCCTTATATCGATCTTCTTCTGTTGCCGTTCCTGCACATAAAGTTATGTCCTTCCTCTCCGACCTTGTCTCATTTGCCTCCCTGCACACGTAAATACCAACCAGTTCAGCCATGCGTGGGCCTGGAAGAAGAGTTAGTGATTCTGTCAGCGTCTAGATGCCATGAATATACCGTAGTCCACCCTCATCAAGCCAGGACCGAAGCGCTAGAACGCATGAGGAAAGGAGCACCCCTGGCCTGCCCCTCTCCGTTTGTTTGTTCCCATTTCCTGCCTCCCTTAGTTTTTTCATCAAATGCTCCACTACTGTCACATTCCCCTGCCTGTTCGTCGCCTGGCTCGTGGACTTGCGTCCAGGCTCACACAGCGTGAAAGGGAAGCATGAGACGATAGTTAAAGAAAAGAAAGGCGCGAAGAGTGGAAGGAGGGAATAATCCAACAACAAAGGAAGACAATCTCTCTTCATCTCTCACTAACACGTCGTCCCACACCCTCTTTCTGCTTTACTCATACTCATTTCTCAAACCTTCCGTTCATCTCCCATCTCTCGTCTTCTCTCTCTGTCTGCTCGTGTCGTCTCGCTCCTATCTCTCTCTCTTCTCTCTCTCCTCTCCTCCTCTCTTCTCTCTTCTATCGATCATACTCTTCTCTGCTCTCTCTCTCTCTCGTCTTCTTCTCGTCTCTCTCTCTCTCTCTCTCTCGACTCTCTCCTCTTCTTCTCTCTCTCTCTCTCCTCTCTCTCTCTCTGTGCATCTCATCTCTCTCGGATGCATCTCATCTGTGGCCTCTCTCTCTCTCTCTCTCTTCCTCTCTCTTCCTCTCTCTCTCTCTCTCTCTTCCTCTTTCTCTGACGTGGTATAACGTGTATGTGAGTGAGTGAGTGAGTGAGTGAGTGAGTGAGTGAGTGAGTGAGTGAGTGAGTGAGTGTAAGTGAGAGAGAAAGAGCAAAATCGGTCCACTTCCCTCATCCAAGCAGACAGTGAACCTGGAGAGGAAAGGAGCAGCCAGTCTCCACACTAACTATTAAAGGTATGTCATCCTCTCATTTCTCATCACACTGCTCTGCTTTAGCTTCACATAGGACTAGACAGGGTGTGTGTGGAGGTATCACAACGTGACTATCAGTCATGACAACATTCTATACTATACCGGCGCTTGAAGTGCTAGGCTACTTATCCTCTCCTCTCGTGACAACAACATATCCACTGAACGATAGACTCAGTTTGTGCATTGGGAGAGAGGATTCACTGAGAGAGGATAGACTCAGTCTGTGCATTGGGAGAGAGGATTCACTGAGAGAGGGGAGAGTCAGAAGAGATTCAAACAGGAGTAAACGGGGAGTGGGACATACTGTTGTAGTCAGCCAAATAGAGAGATCCAGGAGGGGTAGGGAGGGTTTGATCAGATAGGGGAGAGGAGGTTGAGATGGGGGGGGTAAAGGTGGTGGACAGGGCCGTCCTAGCTGGCTAGCTGAGGGACCATTTAAACGGATTTAAAACGGGCTATGGTCTTCTATCTCCTCTCCAACATCTACATTGGGATGGTGAAACATTTTTAGAGTAGAATTTTTAGACCTCTCTCAATGGACAAACAAGCTGTGTTGTTGTTAKAACAATGGTTTAGTTCTCCTTCAAGCAGTAAACACACAGATGGTCATGTGATAGGAGAGTCATATGGTTCTCAATTAGCAGCAACAGACCGACTGAGATTCTGCGATGGCCTGAAGGCACATTCTTCTTTCTTTCACGTGAACGCTTGGAGCTGCTGGCCAGGACAGTGAGGTAGTGTTTCAAGACTATTTTAACGTTCTCTTTTTTTTCTCCACTACTCCTGATCTTAGTACAAACGGGAGATTCTGTTCTGTATACAATACGAGCTGTGTAGACTTGAGGAACGACCCTCTTCTACTTATAAACACTAAGTGTTTTGAATGTTCTACTTGATAAAAACAGAATTCTGGTTCTGGAACTCTGGAACTCTGGAACTCTACAATTAGAATCTGTGGTCATACAGGCAGAGGTGTAGACAGTTTCACAGAATCCGAAAGACAACGTGTGCGTTTTGAAATAAATTAAATATACAGTATAATTCATGAATCATTTAACAAAAGTATGGGGGGAAAAGTATGAAAAAAAAATCAAATATCAAGTTTAATTTAAAGAGAGAATTGTAGTGACATGATCTTTCAACAATGACACTTGATGTGGTATACACATTCCTAAAGAAATATTTGACAATATCAGAATTCTTCAAGACACACATGGTTCTTCATTGTAAGGGTTCATTGTACACAGTTCTATATAAGGAGATAGTAGAGACCTCCTATCTGTAAGCAGAAAAATGCATGTTGAGATGTTATGCCTTACATTGGAACTGTGAGCCCTCAGTGATGTTACCATGACTTGGGTTGTGTCTCAGTGATGTTACCATGAATTGGGCTGTGTCTCTAGTGATGTTACCATGATCATTGGGTTGTGTCTCTCAGTGATTACCATGACATTGGTTGTGTCTCTCAGTGATGTTACCATGACATTGGGTTTGTGTCTCTCAGTGATGTTACCATGACATTGGTTGTGTCTCTCAGTGATGTTACCATGACATTGGGTTGTGTCTCTCAGTGATGTTACCATGTCATTGGGTTGTGTCTCTCAGTGATGTTACCATGACATTGGGTTGTGTCTCTAGTGATGTTACCATGACATGGGTCTGTGTCTCTCAGTGATGTTTACCATGTCATTGGGTTGTGTCTCTCAGTGAATGTTACCATGTCATTGGGTTGTGTCCCTCAGTGATGTTCAATATTGGTTGTGTCTCTCAGTATGTTACCTATCATTGGGTTGTGTCTCTCAGTGATGTTACATGACATTGGGTTGTGTCAAGGGGTCTGAATTATTTCCGAAGGCACTGTATATTTATATTCCAGCTTGTTCTGTTATTTCTTATTTTGGGGGGATTATGTTGTGTATTTATTATTTATTGCTAGGTTTTACTCGATGTTGGCGCTAGAAACACAAAGCATTCACCTGCGATAACATCTGCAAATCTGTGTACGCGACCACAAATAACTTTGATTTGAAAGTTTACCTTCATCACAACTGAACAAGTATGGAATGTACCAACAGCAATGGTGGTTGGTTGTTCCAATCACTGTGACAGTGTGTGTGTGTTCCATCACTGTGACAGTGTGTGTGTGTTCGATCACTGTGACAGTGTGTTTTGTGTCCATAACTGTGACGTGTGTGTGTGTTCATCACTGTGACAGTGTGTGTGTGTTCCATCACTGTGACAGTGTGTGTGTGTTCGATCACTGTGACAGTGGTGTTTGTGTTCCATCACTGTGGACAGTGTGTTTGTGTTCATCACTGTGACAGTGTGTTTGTGTTCCATCACTGTGACAGTGTGTGTGTGTTCCATCATGTGACAGTGTGTTTGTGTTCCATCACTGTCAACAGTTGTTCATCACTGTGACAGTGTGTGTGTGTTCCATCACTGTGACAGTGTGGTGTGTGTTCCATCACTGTGACAGTGTGTGTGTGTGTTCCGTCACTGTGACAGTGTGTGTGTGTTCCGGTCACTGTGACAGTGTGTGTGTGTTCAGTCACTGTGACAGTGTGTGTGGTGTTCAGTCACTGTGACAGTGGTGTGTGTGTGTGTGTGTGTGTGTGTGTGTGTGTGTGTGTGTGTGGTGGTGTGTGTGTGTGTGTGTGTGTGTGTGTGTGTGGTGTGTGTGTGTGTGTGTGTTCCATCACTGTGACAGTGTGTGTTCCATCACTGTGACAGTGTGTGTGTGTTAGTCACTGTGACAGTTTGTGTGTGTGTGTTCCATCAAAGACAGAGACGCAGACAGACAGACAGACAGAACAGACAGACAGATAA
>NC_036857.1:224557-239557 GCF_002910315.2 Salvelinus sp. IW2-2015 | reverse complement strand
CATGTCATTACAGCTACTCCCCTAGACTAGCATCACAACACGTTTCATTACAGCTACTCCCTCTAGACTAGCATTAACAACACGTTTCATTACAGCTACTCTCCTAGACTAGCATTCAACACACACGTTTCATTACAGCTACTCCCCCTAGACTAGCATCACAACACGTTTCATTACAGCTACTCCCCCTAGACTAGCATCACAACACGTTTCATTACAGCTACTCCCCCTAGACTAGCATACAACACGTTTCATTACAGCTACTCCTCCTAGACTAGCATCACAACACGTTTTCATTAAAGCTACTCCTCTAGACTAGCATTACAACACCATTTTCTGTCACGATCGTGTGGAGGAGAGACGGACCAAAACGCAGCATGTGGAAAATAAGCCTATCTTCTTTATTTTTCTACGAAGATGAACATGAAACGAAACACTATTACAAACTATACAAAAACAACAAACGACCGTGAAGCTATAAACGTAGTGCACACACACACAGGCTACAAACGTTCAACATAGACACAGACACAGGAGACAACCACCCACAACAAACAGTGTGAAAACACCCCCTTAATATGACTCTCAATCAGAGGAAATGACAACCACCTGCTCTAATTGAGACCATATCAGGTCACCCTTTAAACCAACATAGAAACAGAAAACATAGACTGCCCACCCAAACTCACGTCCTGACCAACTAACACATACAAAACTAACAGAAAACAGGTCAGGAACGTGAACATAACCCCCCCCTCAAGGTGCGAACTCCGGGCGCACCAGCACAAAGTCTAGGGGAGGGTCTGGGTGGGCGTCTGACCACGGTGGTTGGCTCAGGCTCTGGGCGAGTCCCCACCCCACCATAGTCAATCCCAGCTTACGTCTCCCACTTAGAATGACCACCACTCATCTTAAACCCACTTAATTTTTAATGGTAACCTTAATATAAGGGGCAGCACCGGGACAAGGGCAGCACCGGGATAAGGTAGCTCAGGACAGAGATATAGCACAGACAGAGAGGTAGGTCAGGATAGAGAGGTAGCTCAGGATAGAGGGGCAACTCCGACTGAAGGGCAGCTCCGGACAGAGAGACAGCTCTGGACTGAGGGCAGTTCTGGATAAATGGCCGCTCTGGCTAGAGGGCAGCTCATGACTGGCTGACGGCTCTGACGCTCAGGGCTGGCTGACGGCTCTGGACGCTCATGCTGGCTGACGGCTCTGGACGCTCATGGCTGGGCTGACGGCTCTGGACGCTCATGGCTGGCTGACGGCTCTGGACGCTCATGTGGGCTGACGGCTCTGGACGCTCGATGGCTCGCTGACGGCTCTGGCGTCCTGTCTGGTTGGCTGCTCTGGCAGATCCTGTCTGGTTGGCGGCTCTGGCAGATCCTGTCTGGTTGGCGGCTCTGGCAGATCCTGTCTGGTTGGCGGCTCTGGCAGATCCTGTCTGGTTGGCGGCTCGGCAGATCCTGTCTGGTTGGCGGCTCTGGCAGATCCTGACTGACGAATGGCTCTAGCGGCTCCTGACTGACTAACGGCTCTGACGGCTCGGGACAGACGGGTGGCTCTAATGGCTCGGGACAGACGGATGGCTCAGACGGCGCTGGGGAGACGGATGGCTCAGGCGGCGCTGGGGAGACGGATGGCTCAGGCGGCGCTGGGAGACGGATGGCTCAGACGGCGCTGAGGAGACGGATGGCTCAGATGGCGCTGAGGAGACGGATGGCTCAGATGGCGCTGCGGAGACGGATGGCTCAGATGGCGCTGCGGAGACGGATGTCTGGCTGATCCTGTCTGGCGGAAGGCTTTGGCTGCTCCTGTCTGGCGAAGGCTCTAGCGGCTCCTGTCTGGCGGAAGGCTCTAGCGGCTCCTGTCTGGCAGAAGGCTCTGTAGGCTCATGGCAGACGGGCGGCTTTGAAGGCTCAATACAGACGGGCAGTTCATGCGGCGCTTGGCAGACGGACAGTTCAGGCGCCGTCGGGCAGACGGCAGACTCTGCCGGCTGAGACGCACTGTAGGCCTGGTACGTGGTGCCGGAACTGGAGCACCGGATGGAGACACGCACTTCAAGCCTAGTGCGGGGAGCAGGGACAGGCACACTGACCTCTCGAAGCGCACTATAGCCTGGTGCGTGGTACCGGCACTGGTGGCACCGGGCTGAGTGCACGCACATCAGGACGAGTACGGGGAGAAGGAACAGTGCGTACAGGGCTCTGGAGACGCACAGGAGGCTTAGTGCGTTGTGCCGGAACTGGAGGCACTGGGCTGGAGACACGCACCCATAGGGAGAGTGCGTGGAGGAGGAACAGGGCTCTGAAAACGCACTGGAAGCCTGGTGCTGGTGTAGGCACTGGTGGTACTGGGCTGGGGCGGGGAGGTAGCGCCGGAAATACCGGACCGTGGCAAGCGTACTGGCTCCCTTGAGCATGAGCTGCCCAACTTACCTGGTTGAATGCTCCCCGTCGCCCGACCAGTGCGGGGAGGTGGAATAACCCGCAACGGGCTATGTAGGCGAACCGGAGACACCATGCGTAAGGCTGTGTCCATGTAAGCCGGCCCGAGGAGACGTACTGGTGGCCAGATATGTAGGGCCGGCTTCATGACATCCGGCTCAACGCTCAATCTAGCCCTACATGCGGGGAGGTGGAATAAACCGCACCGGGCTATGCACACGTACAGGAGACACCGTGCGCTCTACTGCGTAACACGGTGTTCGCCCGTACTCCCGCTCTCCACGGTTAGCCTGTGAAGTGGGCGCAGGTCTCCTACCTGCCCTTGGCCACCACCTCTTAGCCCCCCCAAGAATAAATTTTTGGGTAGTACTCACGGGCTTTTCGGGCTTCCGTGCTAGACGCGTCCCCTCATAACGCCGGTTTGGGCTTGATTCTCCGGCCTCAGCCTTGCTTCTTTGCTGCCTCCTCATATCGCCGCCTCTCAGCTTTAGCTGCTCCAGCTCTCTTTTGGGCGGCGATATTCTCCTGGGCGCCCCAGGGTCCTTTGCCTTCTAGGTCTTCCTCCCATGTCCATTTCTCCAAATAATTCAGCCTCTCCTGTTGGTTGCTGCTTGGTCCTGGATTGGGGGTGGTTCTGTCACGATCGTGTGGAGGAGAGACGGACCAAAACGCAGCATGTGGAAAATAAGCATCTTCTTTTATTTTTTCTACGAAGATGAACATGAAACGAAACACTATTCAAACTATACAAAAACAACAAACGACCGTGAAGCTATAAACGTAGTGCACACACACACACACACACCACACACACAAACACACACACACACACACACAACACACACACACACACACACACACCACACCACACACACACACACACACACACACACACACACACAACACACGGCTACAAACGTTCAACATAGACACAGACACAGGAGACAACACCCACAACAAACAGTGTGAAAACACCTACTTAATATGACTCTCATCAGAGGAAATGACAACCACCTGCCTCTAATTGAGAGCATATCAGGTCACCCTTTAAACCAACATAGAAACAGAAAACATAGACTGCCCACCCAAACTCACGTCCTGACAACTAACACATACAAAACTACAGAAAACAGGTCAGGAACGTGACAGTTTCATTACAGCTACTCCTCCTAGACTAACATTACAAACCGTTTCATTACAGCTACTCCTCTAGACTAGCATCACAACACGTTTCATTACAGCTACTCCTCCTAGACTAGCATCACAACCCTTTCATTACAGATACTCCTCCTAGACTAGCATTACACACGTTTCATTACAGCTACTCCCCTAGACTAGCATCACAACACGTTTAATTACAGCTACTCCCCTAGACTAGCATCACAACACGTTTCAATTACAGCTACTCCTCTAGACTAGCATCACAAACACGTTTCATTACAGCTACTCTCCTAGACTAGCATCACAACACGTTTCATCAGATACTCCCCTAGACTAGCATCACAACATGTTTCATTACAGCTACTCCTCCTAGACTAGCATCAAACACGTTTCATTACAGCTACTCCCCTAGACTAGCATCACAACACGTTTCATTACAGCTACTCCCCCTAGACTAGCATCACAACACGTTTCATTACAGCTACTCCCCCTAGACTAGCATCACAACAACGTTTCATTACAGATACTCTCCAGACTAGCATCACAACACGTTTCATTACAGCTACTCCCCCTAGACTAGCATCACAACACGTTCATTACAGATACTCCCTAGACTGCATCACAACACGTTTCATTACAGCTACTCCCCTAGAACTAGCATTACAACACGTTTCATTACAGCTACTCCTCCTAGACTAGCATCACAACACGTTTCATTACAGCTACTCCTCCTAGACTAGCATCACAACACGTTTCATTACAGCTACTCCTCCTAGACTAGCATCACAACACGTTTCTTACAGCTACTCCTAGACTAGCATCACAACACGTTTCATTACAGCTACTCCCCCTAGACTAGCATCACAACACGTTTCATTACAGCTACTCCTCCTAGACTAGCATTACAACACGTTTCATTACAGCTACTCCTCCTAGACTAGCATACAACACGTTTCATTACAGCTACTCCTCCTAGACTAGCATTCACAACACGTTTCATATCTCCCCTAGACTAGCATCACAACACGTTTCATTACAGCTACTTCCCCTAGACTAGCATCACAACACGTTTCATTACAGCTACTCCCCTAGACTAGCATTCAACACCACGTTTCATTACAGCTATCCCCCTAGACTAGCATTACAAACACGTTCATACAGCTACTTCCCTAGACTAGCATCAACAACACGTTTCATTACAGCTACTCCCCCTAGACTAGCATTACAACACACGTTTCATTACAGCTACTCCCCCTAGACTAGCATTACAACACCACGTTTCATTACAGCTACTCCCCTAGACTAGCATTATTACAACACCACGTTTCATTACAGCTACTCCCCCTAGACTAGCATTACACATGTTTCATTACAGCTACTACCTTCCTAGACTAACATTACAACACGTTTCATTACAGCTACTCCTCCTAGACTAGCATCACAACACGTTTCATTACAGCTACTTCTCCTAGACTAGCATCACAACACGTTTCATCGAAGCTCCTCCCTCTAGACTTCTCCTTGGCCCACTTTAATCGGAGTAGCCTAACCCAGAGTGACAACATTTGGATTGATAGTATGTCAACGTTTGATTACTGATAGATAGTGTGGCCTGACAATTCCAAAAAGCCTTGTTTGAATTCGCAAAACTCCCATGGATGGATGCTTCGCTCCCATCTTTGCCAGTGACTCGGTCATCTCTTTATATTTACATAAAATGTCTATTTGGTACATATTATACTCTTAAAATGTTATACTTTATTAAGATACCATTACTGCTTCATTTACATCACTATAAACTAGGAAATCAGTAGCATGACCACAGCTGACACATTCTCTCAACACTATGGATTTTCTGTCTCTGAGACATATGGTGGGCTGCATCCTCCGTGCTTATAGCTTCTCCCCGGCAGGGCTGGCTGTCCTGAAAGACACGCTTTAGAAGACGCAGATGGATGTATATATGTGGCTGCGGTCTGTGGCATAATTACAAACACAGTGGTGAAATGGAGATTGTAGCCAGCCATAATAACATTGTTATAATATGTTTGTTTCACAGTGACATAAAAGAGTGTTAAAATGTGAGTGTTGAGTGTTAAAATGTGAGTGTTAAAATGCAAGTGTTAAAATGTGAGTGTTGTGTTAAAATGCAAGTGTTAAAATGTGAGTGTTAAAATGCAAGTGTTAAAATGTGAGTGTTAAAATGCAAGTGTTAAAATGTGAGTGTTGAGTGTTAAAATGCAAGTGTTAAAAACGTGAGTATTGAGTGTTAAAAGGCAAGTGTTAAAACGTGAGTGTTGAGTGTTAAAATGCAAGTGTTAAAACATGAGAGTTGAGTGTTAAAATGCAAGTGTTAAAACGTGAGAGTTGCGTGTTTAAAATGCCTTGTTCTACATCTCATAATTACAAACAGAAAAGGCGGAAGCTGTATTTTGAACCCTGCTTCATACATAGGAGAATCCCTCTCTTTGATTTATCAGAAGGCTGTTGATGTGGCTTTGTAATGTTTAAATGACATTATTTGAAGTAGGTAAGACAGTGAACGACATTCAAAGCTTTCCTGTACTGAAGCTCTTTCTTTCTTCGTGAATATGGAGACATTCGTTGATCTCAACAAAACGTTTATCTCTGACAGAAACAGAATGCAGTTCATAACAGGTGTGTTTTGGCTCATTTTCCAATGCCTGCATTTGAATGCCTGTTTTTAACCAACAATGTTTCTTCACCTTTGTTTCAGAGTCCAACCTCTCCAACTAGAACCCTCTCAACATCACTAAGGACGCAGCGTTCCTTATGAGCAGAGATATAAAGAGCTGTACCTATCGGGATCGTCATTAGGTAAATCCTTCTCCTACCACTCAAGAGGGTCTATCCAATCTCTTCTCCTACCACTCCAGAGGGTCCATCCCATCCCTTCTCCTACCACTCCAGAGGCCCATCCAATCTCTTCTCCTACCACTCCAGAGGGTCCATCCCATCTACAGTCCAGACTTCCAGCATCTAGTGTTGGGTTACCTGGTGCACGACCGGACTTTGTCTCTGGAATTAAAAGTGGGACTTTGCCAGACTTCCACCAGCCAAGGGTGGCCTGTCTAGCTCTACCTGCCCCAGACAGACAGTACCACCACCACCTGAACATCTGTTGCTAATCCCCAACCCAGTCCCCAGTTCCTCAGCCCAATCCCACTGCAGGGGAGGATGGGTGATGGGCCTTTGAGTCTCCCTGGCCTCTCTCCTTCCGTCTCTCTCATCCTCGCATGGAACCTCCTTCTGACACCTCCAGTTCCCCCTGGAACACCTCCACCTCCCTCTCCAGACCTCCAGGTTGGTATCCATTAAGGTTGCAAAATTCTGGTAACCGTCCCAAAATCCCCAATGGTTTTCCAGAAATGCTGTTTAGAAGATTCTAGCAATCGGGAAAGAATAAGCAGGAAATCTGGAATCCTCCAACCCCGATTTCTGGAAACCTGGGAATTTGCAGAAAGTTATCCTAATTTTGTACTGACTTGGTAGACTTTGTGTTTATGATCTTTGATAATTGTTTGTGTATGTATTGTTGTACTCAAATGGCTGAGGCAACTCTACATGTATTTTAAATATGCCTAATAAAATGAATGATTTATTTCATTCAGGGCCATGGCTCCCAGCCTTCCCAGTCTCGCTGCACCCCAACGTGAGTTTTCCTGTGGGCATCGGCGCCAGTGGAGCCCCCCTGTCCCTGACACACTCCCTGGCCCTGGTTGCCATGCTCCTCATGGACCTCCTGGCCGTCGTTGGCAACCTAGCCGTCATGGCCGTCATCACCAAGACGCTGCAGCTGAGGAAGTTCGCCTTCGTGTTCCACCTGTGTCTGGTCGACCTGCTGGCGGCTCTGGTTCTGATGCCTCTGGGGATGCTGTCGGACCGGATCTTGGTGCACGATGAGGCACTCTGTCAGAGCTACCTCTGCCTGAGTGTAGGGCTGGTCAGTGCCGCCATTTTGTCTATCTCAGCCATCAACGTGGAGAGGTATTACTACATCGTCCACCCGATGCGCCACGAGGTGAAAATGACAGTAGGGGTGGTTGTGGCAGTGTTAGTCGGGATCTGGGTCAAAGCTATTGTGATGTCAGCTCTGCCTCTACTGGGTTGGGTGCCCCAGGGAAACCAGGGGGTAGGTGTCGGACTTGGAAGAGGACTAGGGAGTCCCTTGATCCCGGCTCCTCCAAGCCAGAGACGTTGCTCCCTACACTGGACTGGAGGAGGGACCACACGATTAATCTTCATGGTCTTCTTCACCTTTGTCTACTTCCTGTGTACAGTACTGATCATCCTGATTGTGTACTGTAACATGTTTAAAGTAGCCCGGGTGGCATCCATGCAGCATGGCCCCTTACCTATGTTGATGGACACACCTGGTCCCCACCTTCACCGCTCCGAGTCCCTCAGCAGCCACTCCACCATGGCTGTCAGCTTGGGGGGCCCTGGGGGCTCGTGTCCTCCACTCCGCACCCCCAGTCAGAGGACCTTCAATGGGGGTAAAGCCGCAGCAGTCCTGGTGGCGGTTGGAGGCCAGTTCCTATGCTGCTGGCTGCCTTACTTCTCCTTCCACCTGTACGCCGCCCTGGTCTCTACCCCCCAGGCCTCCCTGGCTTCGGCCCAGCTGGAAGAAGTTGTGACCTGGATCGGTTACTTCTGCTTCACCTCCAACCCTTTCTTCTATGGCTGTCTGAATCGGCAGATCCGAACAGAGCTGGGCCGAAGCCTGGGCTGTCTCTTTAAGCGGGCGGGGCCGGGCGACGGGAATCAGCTGGCCAGCCGAGAGGCCTCCATCGAGGAGAACTTCCTCCAGTTCCTCCAGGGGACAGGGTGCAATCTGGAACCCTCCACCCAGGCACACAGCAGGGCCAGCAGGGCCGAGGAGGAGGCGGGGGAGAGGGGCCGTCTTCGAGATGTACCTCGTCAGGACAACACGCCGGTCCTGGAACACACGCCTGTTGACTTCCACATCCCTGGACAGATTATCGAGAAGACCTTGGAGTTCTTGGAGCAGCAGGATCTGAATCTGAARGATGACATCAACCTAGCGGAGAACTGCTGCAGAGTAAACAGGACGGTGCTGGCCTGAACTGTAGTATTGGATGTTCATTCGTACAGTAGGCCTGTTTTTGGTCCAGGCGTCAGAGGTAGAAACACTAAAGCCTGCAGGCCAAACATCGGCGTAGAAGTCGTATGGTGGAAACGACAGGTAGATGACCTGTTATATTTAGAACGTCTGGGGTATTCTATTTGATGCTGTTTGACGATTTTGTTGTCCACCGTTGCTACAGTTGGATTATGGGACATACATGTACCTAGTAAGTGAGACATTGCTCTTGAGCTACAGTTACAGTGAAGCTATCATATAGACTTGGTATCTTCTTTTGAAGAATTCAGGTTATTATTATTTGCATTCTTTGAGACTGTCACTGGAATCAGAGTTCCTCTAGGAGGTATGATGAAAGGTTCGGGGGAAATTCCATTTTTAATTCCAGTAAAATCAGGAAATAAACTGATATTCCAATTCCAATCATCCGCAATGCTTTTTTTAATGAGGTTTACTTCCAAAATAGACTGCATTTAAATGTAATTGACCCTAACCCTGGTATAACAACATTGGTACCCATTTACCATTAAGACCAAAACCCATTACATCAAATACATACAGCCAGTCTATCTACTTCCCCCTGTTTCCTGTCAATCTTCCTACATGATTTATATTCTGGTCAAGGAGAGTGAGAGAACATCTAGCATATTACCACTTGACAATCTTTGTTTTAGTGTGGATGAACCCCCCKCCCCCCCCCCCAGCCCCAAGACAATCAGTTAGACAAATGTAAAACTCCAATCCTATAGACATACATACAGACAGAGGGTTAAAAACCAGGTCAACACACAGATCACACAGAAAGAGGAGCAGAATCAATTTGTATGAAACGAGTGTTTATTCCACGTTCTAGTCTCATTCTCCGCTTCCTAACGCAACCAAGAAATGAATACAGATTTAGTCCTTTTCCATTTCGGACTGCATTTCCATTTGAAGCTCTATTGGGCCCTGGTCAAAAGAAGTGCACTATATGAGCAATAGGGCGCCATTTTGTATGCAGCCAATGTGTTAACAGGATCATTTCACAGCTGGTTCTTTGCCAGTGGTATTTATAGCAAGCAAGCTGGCACATTGGGTTATTTTAGACTCTCAATCCATTATTGCTATTATTTGGTCCGTTTACTAGAGCAGAAACCCACATTGGTGTGTACCTGTGATATCACACAGACAACTTCTTCAATGATCCCGCTAAAGGGATCTGAGCGGCAAGACGTTCTTCTTACCTAATGATATTATCTTATTTTCCAAGAGAATGTTGATGCAGATTATTTGGCACGATTAACAAATGGTTTAAAGGCAATAATTACTGTTTAGAATAGATACGGTATAATGATAAAAATCTAGCTTTTCTTTTTTTGTCATATTTTCCACAGCTTCATGCTCAATTTGAGCCCCTCTCTCTCTCTCTCTCTGTCACGGTGTTCAAATGTTAACTTCATTCAAAATGTCAGTTGAGAGTGTCGGACAGCAGCAGACAGCTGTTGAAGCCGCTTTTAAATGGGGACAATGGGGACAGATTCAAAAGATTTGGGCTGAGTTCCAAATGGCACCCTGTTCCCTATATTGCACAATCATTTTTTATTTTTTTTACCCAGAACCCTATGGGCCCTGGTAAAAAGATTTGCACTACGTAGGGAATAGAGTGCCATTTTAGGCTAAACCAATTGCCAACCTCCACCAATGTCCCTGGTGTTTACAGGTAAACATTGGCGAGTGCCTGACAGTGCAGGCTAAGTGTTCTGTGGTGTTTACCCAGAAACACCCACGGCTTGTTGTGGCTACACAGCAAAGGTGACAGACAGACAGGTGTGATGAATGATTCTTACACATGGCACACTTTTACCTTCGCCTTTCTCCCTACAAGCTGTATTCTCTCTCTTTGTCTCTGTCTCTCTCTCTCTCTCGCCCTGTCTCTCTCTCTCTCTGTCTCTCTCCCTCCAGCTCTCTCTCTGTCTCTGTCTCTGTCTCTCTCTTTCTCTCCTCGCTCTGTCTGTCTCTCTCCTCGTCCTCTCTCTCTCTCTCTGTCTCTCTCTCTCTCTGTCTCTCTCTCACTCTGTCTCGCTCTCTCTCTGTCTCTCTCTCTATCTGTCTCTCTCTCTCTCTCTCTCTCTCACTCTGTCCTCTCTGTCTCTGTCTCTCTTTCCTGTCTCTCTCTCTCTTTCTGTCTCTCCTCTCTTCTTCTATATGTCTCTCTCTCTATCTGTCTCTCTCTCTGTCTCTCTCACTCTGTCTCTCTCTCTCTCTGTCTCTCTCTCTCTCACTATGTCTCTCTCTCTATCTGTCTCTCGCTCTCTGTCTCTCTCACTCTGTCTTCAATTCAATTCAATTCAAGGGGCTTTATTGGCATGGGAAACATGTGTTAACATTGCCAAAGCAAGTGAGGTAGATAATATACAAAAGTCAAATAAACAATAAAAATGAACTCTCTCTCTCTCTCAATCCAGTTCCATTAAAAAGGCTTTACGGACATGAAAAGTGTTAAAAACAGACATTGCCAAAGCAAATGTGTAAACGTATCAAATCATGGTAATGTCGCCTTCCCTTCTCTCTCTTTTCGAGAAGTACAAGTCCATCGGCATGATCACAAGATGCAAAACACCAAGCACTCTGGGAAGCGTTTAGATTTGGGTGAAACGTTTTTGGAGAGAAGAAGATAAACGTTCCTAATTTTCTTGTGTCCATATTGACCCTGGTCAATAGTAGTCCACTATATAGGGAATAGAATGTCATTTGGGATACAATCTTGTGTAATGACTTCATTGTTGTTTTTCCAATAGGACTGTTTTCTGTTTCTAGCACGTTTAGTTTTGCATGAAACAGAAAATGGGATGGTGAGGCGACTCCCAAATGAGTCAAGATTGGATTTAATGACAAGCAAAATCAATGTCATCCTGAGTCGTCTTTCAACGGGTTGCAGCTTAGTACGGTCTTCGCTTGTGAACTAGCTGGGAATATCAGTTCTCGCCCAGAGAACAACCTTCAATTCGTATTTCAGACCGTATTGTAGCATGTTTTCTGCTTCAACACTAACCTTGAATACCATGGAGGATGTCCTAAAATGCAGAACATGAAAATGTGTGGCTATATGGCCAGATGGTTGATATAAAAAAAGATTGACAGTATATTTATTTATTCAGTTATTCATAATTTTTTTTTGTATTTAATAATTTATTTTGTACCGACCCGTGAAGAAATGGACTGGGTTTTCATATCTGTCCGTTTTATTTGATCTCTTTCTATTTTGACATCTCTTCTTCGTTGGTTACCAAAATCACAGAGTTAATTAAAGATATCAACTAGATGAACCTCTGTGTCCTTTTTCATGACCTCTAATACGCTGTTAAATGTGACCCGTGTTAGGACCCCTATTTTTCATGCTGTCAAATTCCCTGACAACAAATGTAGATAAATAATGTCACTTAGATATGTTTAAGTGACATTATTTAAATTATGCCCATTAATCATCATGCGTGCTTCTGTGTGTGTGTGTGTGTGTGTGTGTGTGTATGTGCGAGTGAGTCTGCATATGCACGCTTCCATATGTGTGTGTCTGTGTGTGTGTGTGTGTGTGTGTGTGTGTATGTGTGTGTGTGTGTATGTCTGTGTGTATGTGTGTGTATGTGTGTGTGTATGTCTGTGTTTACGTGTGCGTGTGTGTGTGTGTGTGTGTGAACATTCAACATGTCTCTCTGCAGGTTGTATTGGCGGGAGGCATTGAAAGTGATGATGTCATTGGATGACGTCACAGAGGTAAGATGAAGCCATAAGAACACGATGAAAGAGGTCTGACATCTGGAATAGCAGCATTAACAGCAGCACTGACTGACAGGCTCTACAATATGAAGGAAGATTGTCACACAGTAAATCACAGATAGTTGAAATCACAGTGTTAAAAAAAAAAAAATTGGGGGGGGGGGTAAATTGACTCTACTGGGAGTTAGGTAGCCTAGTGGTTAGAGCGTTGGGCCAGTAACCGAAAGGTTGCTGGATCGAATCCCCGAGCTGACAAGGTAAACATCTGTCGTTCTAACCGTTTGTTTTTGTTGTTGTTGTTGTTGTGTGGTACAAGCAGCTGACTGACGGCGGGACGGCCGGGCATTCGTGCCGGGTTGAGTCCGTTTCTGTCGTTACTTGGACTCTTTACGACATGATAAAACAAGCTAGGTGTTATAGCAAACGTGTCTTTGGTTGCCAAGGCAACYCCCCCCTCCCTCCAGCAGCACAGCACATGTAGACAAGAGCAGAGGAGAGGGAAACAATTGTTTTTCCACCTAAAAAATTTACAAAATGAATGTTTTGCTATTCAAATYATTATAACGGTGACTGGTTYACCAATAASCTTAATCTAAAAATTCCATAACTGTCACAGTCCTAGCTCTGCTCATTGGCTAGATCGAATCTCCACCCAGTTGACTGCTTTAAAATGAGGTCATCTAGAACCCTCCTTCTTCCTCTATGAACCTATGACCTCTGTCCTCACTGACCTCGACAGTGGTTGTCTCTCTTAGGCGGTTGGTTGTCTCCTCTCATTCTCTCCCTCTTATCTGTTAACTGATAAATTCCTCTCTCCTGTGCTGCAGCTTAAAGGGGCAATCTGCGATGTCGTGTACAGCTGTTTCTGATCATCACCGTCATAGCGAACCAAGTGGCGGGGGTTGCCGTTTTGTTGTTTTTCAAATATGGATTGGCCGTTGTCAACGGAGTGACTCATGTTTTGATGTTGGGTTGGAGAGAGAGGAGGGAGGAGGAGGGAGGGGCCGGCCCCTGGAGGTTGGTGCGAGCGGTTCAAACGCTCTCTGACCTTTCAACTGCAGTGGGATCAAAGAGTGGTGAAGCGGCTTCTGTCTCAGTTTAGGGGGCTGTTGAATAGCTTGGACCCAGGTCTGGTTAGGGGGTTGTTGAATACCTGGTCCCAGGTCAGTTTAGGGGTGTTGAATAACCTGGTCCCGTCGTTTAGGGGTTGTTGATCACGTCCAGGTCTGTTTATGGGTGTTGAATACTGGTCCCAGGTCTGTTTAGTGGGCTGTTGAATAGCTGGTCCAGGTCAGTTTAGGGGGCTGTTGAATACTGGTCCAGGTCTGTTTAGTGGGCTGTTGAATAGCCTGGTCCCAGGTCTGTTTAGGGGGCTGTTGAATAACCTGGTCAGGTCAGTTTAGGGGGCTGTTGATAACCTGGTCCCAGGTCTGTTTAGTGGCTGTTGAATACCTGGTCCCAGGTCTGTTAGTGGGCTGTTGAATAGCCTGGTCCCGGTCTGTTTAGGGGCTGTTGAATACCTGGTCCAGGTCTGTTTAGTGGGCTGTTGAATAGCCTGGTCCCAGGTCTGTTTAGGGGGCTGTTGAATAACTGGTCCAGGTCTGTTTATGTGGGCTGTTGAATAGCTTGGTCCCAGGTCGTTTAGGGGGCTGTTGAATAGCCTGGTCCCAGGTCTGTTTAGTGGGCTGTTGAATAGCTTGGTCCAGGTCTTGTTAGGGGCTGTTGAATAGCTTGGTCCAGGTCAGTTTAGGGGGGCTGTTGAATACCTGGTCCCAGGTCAGTTTAGGGGCTGTGATAGCTTGGTCAAGGTCAGTTTAGGGGCTGTTGAATAGCTTGGTCCCAGGTTTTTAGGGGCTGTTGAATAGCTTGGTCCCAGGTCAGTTAGGGGCTGTTGAATAGCTTGTCCCAGGTCAGTTTAGGGGCTGTTGAATAGCTTGGTCCAGGTCAGTTTAGGGGGCTGTTGAATAGCTTGTCCCAGGTCAGTTTGAGGCTGTTGAATAGCTTGGTCCCAGGTCAGTTTAGGGGGCTGTTGAATAGCTTGGTCCCAGGTCAGTTTAGGGCTGTTGAATAGCTTGGTCCCAGGTCAGTTTAGGGGCTGTTGAATAGCTTGGTCCAGGTCAGTTTAGGGGCTGTTGATAGCTTGGTCCCAGGTCAGTTTAGGGGCTGTTGATAGCTTGGTCCCAGGTCAGTTTAGGAGGCTGTTGAATAGCTTGGTCCCAGGTCAGTTTAGGGGGCTGTTGAATAGCTTGGTCCCAGGTCAGTTTAGGGGCTGTTGAATAGCTTGGTCCCAGGTCAGTTTAGGGGGCTGTTGAATAGCTTGGTCCCAGGTCAGTTTAGGGGGCTGTTGAATAGCTTGGTCCCAGGTCAGTTTAGGGGGCTGTTGAATAGCTTGGTCCCAGGTCAGTTTAGGGGCTGTTGAATAGCTTGGTCCCAGTCAGTTTGTGCATTTGTCAACTCCATTGTCAAGCCACATATGCAATTCCATAGGAGTTGCAACAAGGGCAGAAG
>NC_036857.1:189294-224532 GCF_002910315.2 Salvelinus sp. IW2-2015 | reverse complement strand
TGCTGGCTTCCAGTCAGTTTAGTGGGCTGTTGAATAGCTTGGTCCCAGGTCGTTTAGGGGCTGTTGAATAGCTTGGTCCCAGGTCAGTTTAGGGGGCTGTTGAAATAGCTTGGTCCCAGGTCAGTTTAGGGGGCTGTTGAATAGCTTGGTCCCAGTCAGTTTAGTGGGCTGTTGAATAGCTTGGTCCAGGTCAGTTTAGGGGGCTGTTGAATAGCTTGGTCCCAGGTCAGTTTAGGTGGGCTGTTGAATAGCCTGGTCCCAGGTCAGTTTAGGGGGCTGTTGAATAGCTTGGTCCAGGTCAGTTATCGGGGCTGTTGAATCGGCTTGGTCCCAGGTCAGTTTAGGGGGCTGTTGAATAGCTTGGTCCAGGTCAGTTTAGGGGGCTGTTGAATAGTGCCTGTGTCGCAGGTCAGTGTTGTGCATTTGTCAACTCCATTGTCATTGTCAAGCCACATATTATTTATTATTTTATTTTTTTTTCTCCACTTTATTTAACCAGGTAGCTAGTTGAGAACAAGTTCTCATTTGCAATGCGACTGGCCAGATAGAGCATAGCAGTGTGAACAGACAACACAGAGTTACACATGGAGTAAACAATAAACAAGTCAATAACATGGTAGAAAAAAGAGAATCTATATACAATGTGTACAAAAGGCATGAGGTAGGCAATAAATCGAATAATTACAATTTAGCAGATTACACTGGAGTGATAAATCATCAGATGATCATGTGCAAGAAGAGATATTGGTACTGGTGCAAAAGAGCAAAAAAGTAAATAAAATAAAAGCAGTATGGGGGGTGAGGTAGGTAAATTGGGTGGGTAGTTTACAGATGGACTATGTACAGCTGCAGCGATCGGTTAGCTGCTCGGTAGTGCAGATTTTTAAAGTTGTTGAGGAGATAAAAGTCTCCAACTCTCAGAGATTTTTGCAATTCGTTCCAGTCGCAGCAGCAGAGAACTGGAAGGAAAGGCGTCCAAATGAGGTTTTTAGCTTTAGGGATGATCAGTGAGATACACCTGCTGGAGCGCGTGCTGCGGGTGGGTGTAGCCATCGTGACCAGTGAACTGAGATAAGGCGGACTCTTTACCTAGCATAGCCTTGTAGATGACCTGGAGCCAGTGGTCTGACGACGAACATGTTAGCGAGGGCCAGCCGACTAGGGCATACAGGTCGCAGTGGTGGGTCGTATAAGGTGGCTTTAGTAACAAAACGAATGGCACTGTGATAAACTGCATCCAGTTTGCTGAGTAGAGTGTTGAAGCTATTTTGTAGATGACATCGCCGAAGTCGAGGATCGGCAGGATAGTCAGTTTTACTAGGGTAAGTTTGGCGGCGTGAGTGAAGGAGGCTTGTTTGCGGAATAGAAAGCCGATTCTTGATTTGATTTTGGATTGGAGATGTTTGATATGAGTCTGGAAGGAGAGTTGCAGTCTAGCCAGACACCTAGGTACTTATTAGATGTCCACATAATTCTAGGTCGGAACCGTCCAGGGTGGTGATGCTAGTCGGGCGTGCGGGTGCAGGCAGCGAACGGTTGAAAAGCATGCATTTGGTTTTCTAGCGTTTAAGAGCAGTTGGAGGCCACGGAAGGAGTGTTGTATGGCATTGAAGCTCGTTGGAGGTTAGATAGCACAGTGTCCAAGGAAGGGCCGGAAGTATATAGAATGGTGTGTCTGCGTAGAGGTAGGAGGGAAGAATCGCGCAGCAAGAGCAACATATTGATGTATACAGAGAAAAGAGTCGGCCCGAGAATTGAACCCTGTGGTACCCCATAGAGACTGCCAGAGGACCGGACAAATCGCCTCCGATTTGACACTCTGAACTCTGTCTGCAAAGTAGTTGGTGAACCAGGCAAGGCAGTCATTAGAAAAACCGAGGCTACTGAGTCTGCGATAAGAATATGGTGATTGACAGAGTCGAAAGCCTTGGCAGGTCGATGAAGACGGCTGCACAGTAATGTCTTTTATCGATGGCGGTTATGATGTCGTTTAGTACCTTGAGCGTGGTTGAGGTGCTACCGTGACGGGCTCGGAAACCGGATTGCACAGCGGAGAAGGTACGGTGGGATTCGAGATGGTCAGTGATCTGTTTGTTGACTTGGCTTTCGAAGACCTTAGATAGGCAGGGCAGGATGGATATAGGTCTGTAACAGTTTGGGTCCAGGGTGTCTCCCCTCTTGAAGAGGGGGATGACCGCGGCAGCTTTCCATCCTTGGGGATCTCAGATGATACGAAGGAGAGGTTGAACAGGCTGGTAATAGGGGGTGCGAATGGCGGCGGACAGTTTCAGAAATAGGGGGTCCAGATTGTCAAGCCCAGCTGATTTGTATGGGCTCAGGTTTTCCAGCTCTTTCAGAACATCTGCTATCTGATTTGGTTAAAGGAGAAGCTGGGAGGGCTTGGGCGAGTAGCAGCGGGGGGGGCGGGGCTGTTGCCAAGGTTGGAGTCGCCAGGAGAAGGCATGGCCAGCCATTGAGAAATGCTTGTTGAAGTCTTCGATTATCACGGATTTATCGGTGGTGACCGTGTTTACCTAGCCTCAGTGCAGTGGGGCAGCTGGGAGGAGGTGCTCTTGTTCTCCATGGACTTTACAGTATCCCAGAACTTTTTGGAGTTAGAGCTACAGGATGCGAATTTCTGCTTGAAAAAGCTGGCTTTGCTTTCTGCTACGGACTGCGTGTATTGGTTCTGACTTCCTGAACAGTTGCATTCGCGGGGGCTCTTCGATGCTATTGCAGTTCGCCACAGGATGTTTTTGTGCTGGTCGAGGGCAGTCAGGTCTGGAGTGAACCAAGGGCTATATCTGTTCTTGGTTCTGCATTTTGAACGGAGCATGCTTGTCTAATATGGTGAGGAAGTAACATTTAAAGAATGACCAGGCATCCTCAACTGACGGGATGAGGTCAAATATCCTTCCAGGGTACCGGGCAGGTCGATTGAAAGCGCTGCTGCAGAAGTGTTTTAGGGAGCGTTTGACAGTGATGAGGGGTGGTCGTTTGACCGCAGACCGCTGGCGGATTCAGGCAATGAGGAGTGATCGCTGAGATTTGTGATTGAAGAAGCAGAGAGGTGTATTTGGAGGGCAGGTTGGTCAGGATAATGTCTATTAGGGTGCCCATGTTTACGGATTTAGGGTGACTGGTGGGTTCCTTGATGATTGTGTGGAGATTGAGTGGGGCATCAAGCTTGGATTGTAGGACTGCCGGGGTGTTAAGCATATCCCAGTTTAGGTCACCTAACAAGAACAAACTCTGAAGCTAGATGGGGAGCGATCAATTCACAGATGGTGTCCAGGGCACAGCTGGGAGCTGAGGGGGTCGTAGCAGGCGCAACAGTGAGGACTTATTTTGGAGAGATTAATTTTTAAAATTAGAAGTTGCAATCGGTTTGGGCATGAGGACCGGGAAGTATGCATCAGTTAAGTTTGCAGGCTATTCTGGCAGTAGATTGCGCTTGCAGGTGCATACTCGTGGCCTGTTGTGTGGCAGGGATTGTGCTAGTTACTGTGGGGGGGGGATAGGAGTAGGTAAGAATGTTGGGGTTCTGGTATGGTCTCTTGCAGGAATTTCGGTTTGGTGCGCCTGTCGCGCTGTGTTAGGAGCCAGGGGGAGTGTCGGAGACGACACGGCGAAAGGTGCTAGGTTTGCGCATGGATTTGTGGAGAGGTGGTGGCTAAAGCGGTGTGTAAGGGGCAAACTTTAGGAGAGGGAGCGTTGTACTGGGATGATTGGACGAATGCATGAGGCCAATGGCTTTTTGTTTCACGATCGCGCAGAAGTTCAAAGAATGTGAGGGTGAGTCTGGGGAAATACATGTCAGGGGCTGGGTCTTCGCAGCCTACGAGAGAGCACAGTAAGACCACGAAGGAAAGCAAGAGGAGGATGGTTGGGTGTAGTGGTGATGTAGATGTGTGTGTTGTGCGGCGCTAGATAGGGGCTTGTGTATGGATAGATGTAGAGTCTGGTGTGTCGGCGCTGAGGGTAGCGGTTTGGGGGGATAAAGGAATAAAAGGTGAGCAGGTGGTGTGTGTGGTGTGTGTGTGTTGTGTGTGAATAGGTGTGTTGTGATGGTGTTGGGGTGCGTTGTGGGTGTAGAGATGATTGGTGTGGTTGTGCTGGCGATCTAGATGTATGACAGAGCAGGGGTATGGGGAGTGGTGGGCGCGGGGTCATAGGCGGATGGGGCCACGGCACTGGTGGATGATAAGCGAGGGTATGTCTATCTCTGGAGCATGCTGGTTCCCATGGGGTGATGGTCACCGGTGTGTGGGGGGGGAACAAAGGGGGGATCAGAAGGTACGGAGAGTGGAAAAATACTATAGGGTCCTTGCAAACCAAAACAATGACAAGATGTAATAATTCAATTGCCTGCAACAGACAGGTATGCAACGGCATAATTTGATTTTGAGAGAGGACAGTCACACAATAATAGGCATAAAATGTGTATTTGCAGGTTCTTGATTGGGGGATGAGCTAGCTAAACAAAGGTATGATAACTCAGCAGCACTAACAGTGGTGCTAGTCTGACACCAGCCACCAACAAGGTAAAAAATGGGTTTGATGACTAGGCAGAGAGGGACTCGGATTAACTACACACAGAATCCCTGAAATGTTGTAAACGGAGTAAGAGCCGACAGATGAAAGACTACGCCAATTAAACAGATAATGGAGTACACGTGCAAATTCATAGAAGTTGAGACACGATAGCGCGAAGCATGCATCCTGGTAAGTGTAAGGCCAAAGTTGAATGCTGATTTAAGTGGTTGCTCAGGGGGCAGGCCTTCGTAGTATGTGGAGGGGGGAAGGGCTTCCACGTTTAAGCTAGCACGCGCGTGTAAAGTTAGTGGACGCGGGGTTGGTCTTGCGCAGACGGGAGGGGGTTCTGGCTTACAGGATCGTGGTGTGTTGACAGGAGATCCAAGCCAGATGGCGATGGCGAAAGAGAGGGTTGTGAAGTTGTAGAAGAGTGGTTGTTTGCTAGAACTGGGTGCTAGCTTCGTGGCAGTGGCAGTGGCCACTAGGTGCGGCTCTTAGCTATGCCGGGTCAGGATGGGCCTAGTTCGAGGCTGAGCTCAGGCTAACTGGTTGCTTGCCTTTCGGGACGCAGAGTGTGAGGTGTTTAGCCAGTAGTAGCCACTCGATGGCTCTGGCGGTACTTAAGATGCTAGCTGATGATGCTTAACGGTGTAAAGTTGTCCAGAGCTTGGCGTGTCAGGAAGATCCGGTGATGTGGTAGAAAGGAATAAAGCATAGTACTCCTATAATGCTCTCTTGGGTTGATATCGGCGCTTGGCAGCTAGAGCGGAGATGGGGCCTAGCTCGAGGCTAGCTCACGGGCTACTGGTGCGTTGCTTCGGGGACCAGAGGTGTTTCAGCCATTGTTAGTAGCCATCGGTTGCAGCTAGCTGAGACTTGTGCTGCATACGGTGTAATTTGTCAGAGCTTGCGGGTCAGTGAATCGGCTGATGTGGTAGAGGAAAAAGCAGTCCTATATGCTTGGGTTGATTATCGCGCTTGGCAGCTAGCCGGCAGATGGGCCTAGCTCGAGGGCTCAGCTCAAGGGCTAACTGGTGCTTTGCTTCGGGACAGAGGTTGTTAGCCAGGTAGATAGCCACTCGGTCTGCAGCTAGAGCTGAGCCTGTGATTAATACGGTGTATAATTGTTCCAGAGCTTGCGTCAGGAAATCCGGTAGATGGGTAGAGAAAAAGCAGTCCTATATGCTCTGGGTTGATGTATCGCGCATTGCAGATGGGCAGGTATCGGCCCCGGTATTTGAAGCTGGCTGTGTGTCGAGTTAAGGGGCGAAGACCGCAGGAGTGGCTACTGACTACTAGCTAGTAGCTAGTTAGTCTGGCTAGCTTCTGATGGGGTTACGGTTAAAAATTATAAAGATAGCAGGTCCGTACACATTGGGGTGAGGGCGGATGTAAGGAATGTTATATTCCAGTTCCTAGATGGAAAGTGTTGGATTAAAATAAATACGTAAATGTAATTACGAAAAATACGATACTATTTACGGGAAAGACAGGACAAAAGAACATCGACTGCTACGCCATTCTTTGGACATTCGTTGGAATATGCAATTCCATAAGGAGTTTGACAAGGAGCCAGAAGCAGACGGGCCAGGCGTAGAGGGAGGAGCAGGCTAGAGGGAGGATGCATGGCTAGAGGGAAGGAGCCATGCTAAGAGGGAGGAGCCAGGCTAGAGGGAGGCACCGCCAGGGCAGAGGCAGTGGAGGCTGGGCCATCGGCCTAGAGGGGGAAGCCAGGCTAGAGGGAGGAGCCATGCTAGAGGGGGAGCCATGCCTAGAGGGAGGAGCCATGCTTAGAGGGAGGAACCGCTAGAGGGAGGAGCCAGGCCTAGAGGGAGGAGCATGCTAGAGGGAGGCGGACATGCTAGAGGGAGGACCCATGCAGAGGGAGAGCCATGCTAGAGGGAGGAGCTAGCTGAGGGAGGAGCCAGCTAGGAGGAGTGAGGAGGAGCCAGTGCTACGAGGGAGGAGCCAGGCTAGAGGGAGGAGCCATGCTAGAGAGGGAGCATGAGAGGGGAGCCATGCTAGAGGGAGGAGCCTGCTAGAGGGAGGAGCCAGGCTAGAGGGAGGAGCCAGGCTAGAGGAGGAGCCAGGCTAGAGGAGCCAGGCTAGAGGGAGGAGTAATATCTAACAATTCCACAACAAAACCTAATATCTAACAATTCCACAACAAAACCTAATACTAACAAATTCCACAACAAAACCTAATACACACAATCTAGTAAAGGAATGGGATGAGAATATATAAGTATAAAATATATGGATGAGCAGTGACAGAGCGGCTAAGATGCAATAGATAGTAAAGAATAGATAGTGAAGGATACAGTATACAGTATACATATGAGATGAGTAATGTGAGATATGTAAACATTATTAAAGTGACATTATTAAAGTGACTAGTGTTCCATTTATTAAAGTGGCCAAGGATATCAAGTCTGTAGGTAGGCAGCCACCTCTCTGTGTTAGTGGTGTCAGTTTAACAATCTGATGGCCTTGAGATAGAAGGAGTTTTTCAGTCTCTCTGTCCCAGCTCTGATGCACCTGTACTGACCTCGCCTTCTGGATGGAAGCGGGGTGAACAGGCAGTGGCTCGGGTGGTTATTGTCCTTGATGATCTGTTTTGCCTCCCTGTGACATCAGGTGTTGTAGGTGTCCAGGAGGGCAGGTAGTTTGCCCCCGGTGATGCGTTGTGCAGACCTCACTACCCTCTGGAGAACCCTGCGGTTGTGGGCGGTGCAGTTGCCGTACCAGGCGGTGATACAGCCCGACAGGATGCTCTCAATTGTGCACCTGTGAAAGTTAGTGAGCGTTTTCGGTGACAAGCCACATTTTCCCAGAGGCGCTGCTGCACCTTCTTCCCCACACTGTCTGTGTGCGGGGACCATTTCAGTTTGTCCGTGATCTATACACCGAGGAACTTAAAACTTTCCACTTTCTTCTACCGCTGTCCCGTCAATGTGGATAGGGGGTGCTCCCTTTGCTGTTTCCTGAAGTCCACGATCATCTCTTTGTTTTGTTGACATTGAGTGAGAGGTTATTTTCCTGACACCACACTCCGAGGGCCCTCACTCCCCTGTAGGCGTCTCGTCGTTGTTGGTAATCAAGCGCTACCACTGTAGTGTCGTCTGCAAACTCGAATGATTGAGGTAAGGAATGATGTCATTATGGCTCACACCTGGTTGTCAGGTAAAGATATGATTCATTATGGCTCATACCTGGTTGTCAGGGTAAAGAATTTGATCATATTACTGCACACCTGGTTGTCAGGTAAGGAATGATGTCATTATGGCTTATACCTGGTTGTCAGGTAAAGAATGATGTGCATTATGGCCTCTATCTGTTTGTCAGGTATAAGAATGATTGTCATATATGGCTTATACGGTAAACATGTCAATCAATGCAAATTTCCCCTTGATGTGTTGCTTGTGAGACCCAAGATCCAAACCGGGTAATCATCAGCAAGGTTCAATTTGAAGTTACCGCTGGACGAGAACATATAACTGACCTCTGCCATGGTTCCTCTGCATGTGCATACTAGTAAGACCATGGTTTATCTGTACTGGAGTGTAGGCTTATAGTTTACTTCACTGAACCAGTCCTCACAGCTGGGGTGAATCCAGTCCTACCGGCTGGGGTGAATCCAGTCCTCACCGGCTGGGGTGAATCCAGTCCTCACCGGCTGGGGTGAATCCAGTCCTCACGGCTGGGGTGAATCCATCCTCACCGGCTGGGTGAATCCAGTCCTCACCGACTGGGGTGCTAAATCCAGTCCTCACAGCGTGGGTGAATCCATCCTCACCACTGGGTGAATCCAGTCCTCACCGACTGGGTGAATCCAGATCCTCACCGGCTGGGTTGAATCCAGTCGCAGGTCCGCTTTTCACGTTTATTTCCTGACTTCTCTAATGAAATCCAGAGTAATCTACAGTGCTTTGCATAAGTATTCAGACCCCACACCTCACATGTTACTGTGTTACAAAGTGGGATTAAAATGCATTTAATTGTCTTTTTTTGTCAACAATCTACACAAAATACTCTAATGTCAAAATGGAAGACAAACTATATATTTTTTAAAGATAAATACAAAATTCATAACTAAAATATAGTGGTTATATTTTAACAAATCAGACATTGAATATCTCTTCAAGCATGGTCAAGATAACAATTATGCTGCGGATTATACAGTGAGTGTACAAAACATTAGGAACACGTGCTCTTTCCATGACATAGACTGACCAGGTGAATTCAGGTGAAAGCTATAATCCCTTATTGATGTCATTTGTTAAATCCACTTCAATCAGTGTAGATGAAGGGGAAGAGACAGGTTAGAAAATGATTTTTAAGCCTTGAGACAATTGAGACATGGATTGTGTATGTGTGCCATTCAGAGGGTGAACGGGCAAGACAAAAGATTGAACGGGGTATGGTTGTAGGTATCAGGCGCACCGGTTTGAGTGTGTCAAGAACTGCAACGCTGCTGGAGTTTTTTCCACACTCAACAGTTTCCCGTGTGTACCAAGAATGGTCCACCACCCAAAGGACATCCAGCCAATTTGACACAACTGTGGAAAGCATTTGGGAGTTAACATGGGCCAGCATCCCTATAGAACGCTTTCGACACCTTGCAGAGTCCATTCCCCTGATGAAATCCATCCACTGTTTCCATGGCAACCTGTCACCAATGACATTTTGGAGGAAGCYGGGTAGGAGGAGCAAGAGGACGAGAGGAGAAAAGGATTCTGATATGCTCTCTCCTTCTCCTCTCTCATCCCACCATCCCCCTCTACAGAGGATCTATTGAGTCAGTTGCTCTTATGCTCAATAGACATATACCACTGAGGTATATATATATATATATATGACAATACATAGGGATTTATTTCAACATCCTTCTTTTTTAGAAGGAGAGAGGACATTTAGATCATATAAAAATTACATACCCGTCTTCTAAAATCCTGTGGCTGCCTTTTTATAATCAATAGGCTATGTTGATCTAATTTGCCAATTAAATTATGCAATTGTCAATAAAAACTTAACATATGATGATGTCTGTCTCATCATGTCTTGACTGGATGCAGATGTGCCCTTATAAATCTGAGCTGCCTGTAATGACGATACAATTCCACTGGGGGAGCTCATACCAAAGAAAAAAGTTCCTCTGACCCCCCCCAAAAAATGCTGTATTGTATTCCCTCAAATAGAGGCTTTTGGATTGCTGCAACAATCATATTCAAATGTGAGCATTAACATCTACTGAGCATCTACTACTGAGACCAGAGGAATGTGTAGGCCGATATTATTTTAGTGTCAGAGAGGCACATCATTTTCCATCCATCCCCCAAATATAGATTGTCTTTTTAGCCTGTTGTGACGTACATGAGCGCAGCTGGCAGATGCGTACACGCTCGCCATATGCGACAACATTGGCAAAATCAAGAAGACTAGACATTTGTAAGGTAGATATTTTATGAATCAATTACACAGTAGCTTTGAGTGGTATTACGAGCTAGCGAGCCAATAGTTTTGAAAGAATTCGGGACGAGGGAGCTACTCACCAGTTTCTTTTTACCACGTTAACATTTGTAATAGGGAAAGTCGTGTTTTGTGTAGCTACTGTCTTTGTACGCTAGCCTAGGTCGCAGGCTCTAGCTTTACGTTAGAAAACGACTGCACCGTTTCTGCTACTTCGGCAGCATCCGTAGTTCTTTCAACGCGAAACCACACTTGTTTTGGTGGCGTGAGTTTGTTCAGCATCTCTGTTTCTTTCCCATGTGGGATAGCAGCAATAGTGGTCGAGACTAGTTGGAGTGCCAACGCCTTTTTCTGTCTCTGACTGGGCGAAACTAATCGCGAAAGCACCCGAACGTTTTGTATTTCCCCCCAAACAATTTATGAGCGGTAGCTGCAATTCAAAGCAGATATTGAAGAAGCCGCAAGTAGCTAGCTAACCAAGGGATTCAAAATGGGTTGCACGATCAGCCAAGAGGATAAAGCAGCGATGGAAAGGAGTAAAATGATTGATCGGAACCTACGAGAAGACCGAGACAAAGCGTCCAGGGAGGTGAAACTACTACTGCTTGGTAAGTCATTTTACAGTAGAAAGCCTGCTATTTTCCCAGTAACCAAAAAGGAGTAACAATTACACCAAAATCTAGAGGAAGAAAATGCTTTGTTTGTTCGTTCTTTCAGAACAGTGGTACAATTGTAGTTAGACATCGCTTCAAATCTAATCACATTTTATTTGTCACATGCGCCGAATACAACAGGTGTAGAACTTTAACCGTAAAATGCTTACTTGATGCCCTTAACCAACAATGCAGTTTTAAGAAAATAATTACAAAATAAAGTTTTTAAAAGTAACGCAATAAAATAACGAGGCCATACAGGGGGTACCGGTACCGAGTCAAAGTGCGGGGGTACAGGTTAGTCGAAGTAATTGAGGTAATATGTAGGTAGGGTAAAGTGACAAACAAATGTATGTGTGTGGGGGGGGGTCACTGCAAATAGTCCAGGTAACTATTTGATTAGCTGTTCAGCAGTCTTATGGTTGGGGGTGAAAGCTGTTAAGCCTTTTGGACCTAGACATGGTGCTCTGGTACCGCTTGCTGTGCAGTAGCAGAGAGAACAGTCTATGACTTGGGTGGCTGGAGTCTGACAATTTTTAGGGCCTTCCTCTGACACCGCCTAGTATAGAGGTCCTGGGTGGCAGGAAGCTGAACCCCAGTGATGTACTTGGCCGTATACACTACCCTCTGTAGCCGAGCAGTTGCCATACCAGGCGGTGATGCAACTGGGCAAGATGCTCTCGATGGTGCAGCTGTAGAACTTTTTTGAGGATCTAGGGATCCATGCCAAACCTTTTCAGTTTCCTGAGGGGGGAATAGGCATTGTCGTGCCAGCTTCAAGACTGTCTTGGTGTGTTTGGACCGTGATAGTTTGTTAGTAATGTGGACACCAATTAACTTAAAGCTCTCGACCCGCTCCACTACAGCCCCACCGATGTGAATGGGGGTGTGTTCGCACCCCCTTTTCCTGTAGTCCACGATCAGCTCCTTTGTCTTGCTCACGTTGAGGGAGAGGTTGTTGTCCTGGCATCATAGGGTTAATTTGCCCTTCCATTGCTTGCTTTAGTGTGATCGGATCTCAATTGAATACTTTCTGCATCATTATGTCTGAATGTAGGTGACATCTGAATGTAGTTTAGGATCTTTCTCCACTTGTTGAATTAACTCTTACATATTAAGCTCCACACTCTCTCTCTCTCTCTCTGTCTCTCTCTCTCTCTGTCTCTCTCTGTCTCTCTCTCTGTCTCTCTCTCTCTCTCTCTGTCTCTCTGTCTCTCAATTCAAATTGCTTTATTAACCAAACAATGTACATTTTGCCAGAGTGTACTTTAGAATTACAGTCTGAAAGTAATCGGACCCCTGAGTGTGTGCGGTAAGATTATTGTCCATTGTAATAGTTATTTTTATCCTTCATTATTGTTGTTACTAATTGTCCCGTTTAACAATATTATTGTAATTATGTTAATATTGTAAATGTATCACTTTACAGTGCATTCAGAAAGTATTCAGACCCCTTGACTTTTTAGACATGTTGTTACGTTACAGCCTTATTCTAAAATGGATTAAGTAGTTGTTTTTCCTCACCAATCTACATCACAATACCCCATACTGACATCACAATACCCCATACTGACATCACAATACCCCATACTGACATCACAATACCCCATACTGACATCACAATACCCCATAATGACATCACAATACCCCATAATGACATCACAATACCCCATAATGACATCACAATACCCCATAATGACAAAGCAAAAAGTTTTTTTTTTAACTTTTTGCAAATGTAGATTTTTATCACAACATGTTTTTACAAATCACATTTACGTAAGTATTCAGACCCTTTCCTCAGTACTTTGTTGAAGCACCTTCGGCTTTTTGGGTATGACACTACAAGCTTGGCACCTGTATTTGGAGAGTTTCTCCCATTCTTCTCTGCATATCATCTCAAGCTCTGTCAGGTTGGATGGGGAGCGTCGCTGCACAGCTATTTTCAGGTCTCTCCAGAGATGTTCGATTGTGGTCAAATCTGTGCCACTCAAGGACATTCAGAGACTTGTCGCGAAGTCACTCCTGCATTGTTTTGGCTGTGTGCTTAGGGTAGTTTTCCCGTTTCCCTTCACCCCAGTCTGAGGTCCTGAGCGCTCTGGAGCAGGTTTTCATCAAGGATCTCTCTGTACTTTGCTCCGTTCATCTTTGCCTCGATCCTGACTAGTCTCCCAGGCCCTGCCGCTGAAAAACATCCCCACAGCATGATGCTGCCATCACCATACTTCACTGTAGGGATGGTGCAGGGTTTCCTCCAGATGTGACACTTGGCATTCAGGCCAAAGAGTTAAATCTTGGTTTTATCAGACCAGAGAATCTTGTTTCTCATGGTGTGAGTCATTAGGTGCCTTTTGGTAAACTCCAAGCGGGCTGTCATGTGCCTTTTTTACTGAGGAGTGGCATCCGTKTGGCCATTCTACCATAAAGGCCTGATTGGTGGAGTGCTGCAGAGATGGTTGTCCGTCTGGAAGGTTCTCCCATATCCAGAGAGGAACTCCAGAGCTCTGGCAGATTGACCATTGGGTACTTGGTCACCTCCCAGTCAAAGGTTTTACACTTTTTTGACCTTTTTTGGTTACTACATGATTCCATGTGTTATTTCATTGTTTTGATGTCTTCACTATTATTCTACAATGTAGAAAATAGTCAAAATAAACCCTTGAATGTGTTGGTTTGTCCAAACTTTTGACTGGTACTATATACCTTACATGCATGCATACTCACATACATACTCACATACATACATGCATACATACATACATACATACATACTCACATACATGCATACATACATACATGCTTACATGCATACATACATACATACATACTCACATACATACATGCATACATACATACATGCATACATACATACATACATACATACTCACATACATGCATACATACATACATACATACATACATACATACATACATACATACTCACATGCATGCATACATGCTTACATGCATACATACATACATACATACATACTCACATACATACATACATGCATACATGCATACATGCATACATACATACATACATACATACATACATACATACTCACATACATGCATACATACATACATGCTTACATGCATGCATACATACATACACCCACCCACCACTTGGGCTCCCGAGAGCCAGTGTCAACTGTGAGCTGTTGCTAGAAAGCCAAGTGAAACTGTATGGTTTTCATTGTGACTCAGTAGTGAGGATAAATACATTCCCACCACGAATGATGTTTTTCAGTGTCTGTGAGATTTGTATAGAATGTGTCAGGACAGTAGGGGAGAGAGGGAGCAGTTACTTTATGTTCTGCTCTGGATCAGGTAAAACGATAACACCTGACAAGTTTTACTATCATCTTTAAAACATCTGAAACGTGTTACCTTACCCCCCTCCCCCATAAAGCATGCGGTTGCCAATGGAGCCATAGAGTACAACTATACCTAGGATATGGACAGACTGTGTTCCATGTGAGAGATCACATCATTAGCTGTGTGTGTTTGTGTGTGTGTGTGTGTGTGTGTGTGAGAGAGAAACAGCACTATGCAGATTGGTGTTAAATAGGTTTACACATCTAGTGGAAAAAGTACATTTTTTCTTTAAAGTTCTCTAACCAACTGCACAGAAAAGTGGTTTTCCATTTCCAGGCTTGGCCCTCACTTCTCTCTCTTCCAGGCCTGGGTTGGAACGAAAGGAATTTCTAGGGGGAAACGAGAGCTGCTAGTATTCTAGCCTGGTCCCAGATCTCTTTGTGCTGTATTGCCAAATTACCACGGAAGTTTTAGGCCAAATAACCACGGAAGTTTTAGGCCAAATAACAGGCACAATTAGGCCTAATAACAGATCTGGGACCAGGCTATTAGGATGTCCCGACAAATTGAGGCTGTTCCTAATGTTTGGTATGCTAGGAATGTTTGGTATATTAGGAAGGTGTTCCTAATGTTTGCTATACTCAGTGTTAAGTGCACTACTTTTGACCAGAATCCAATTGGCCCTGGCCAAAAGTAGTGCACTAAATAGGGAATAGGGTACCATTTGGGACATAGACATAGTTTCTAGCGAAAATCATCATGCCAGTACTTGACCACACGAATATGATTCATGAATAACTTCCTTCATTGAAAACTGCTGCTCGCTGAGGCTGGCCTACATGTGAAATGGTCTTCAATGTGGTCTGGCCTACATGTGAAATGGTCTTCAATGTGGTCTGGCCTACATGTGAAATGGTCTTCAATGTGGTCTGGTCTTGCATGTGAAAAGTCCCCTCGATACTGTAGGTTTGGATTTAAAGTCTCGTGGACAGACTACGTCATTTCTTTAATAGAGTAATGGAGGGGTGTCAAACAAACGGCGAGGGGAATCAAACTCTATATACTGTAAAATGACAATCTACATTCATACAGTATCTTGACTGAGTTCAGCTCGCTAATAATGACAGAATTGACAGCTAGACAGTCAGGGACCAAAAGTGATGAGGACTATTTTTTTAGCAAATTTTAACGGACCCAATGCTGCCCAAAATTAGTTTGAGACCCCTGTAATAATATGTTATTCAGCAGATGCTTTTATCCAAAGCGACTTAGTCATGCATGCATTCATTGTATATACAGTGCATTCGGGAAAGTATTCAGACCCCTTGACTTTTTGCACATTTTGTTACGTCACAGCCTTATTCTAAAATGGATTAAAAAAAATATAATCCTAACCAATCTACACACAATACCTCATAATGAAAAAGCGAAAACAGGTTTTTATAAATATTTCGCTAATGTTTTATTAATATACTCCAGATGACTCGTATTAATATACCAATARCTCTCACTTCTTTTTATTTGGAATGCGAAGCCAGACAAAATTAAACGTGCCTATTTWTATAATGAATATGAGTTGGGGGTGCTATAATTTTGAAAGCTTTTTAACCTCTCACTAAAAGCTTCACTCGTACATAAGTTATACTTAAACCTCAAATGGTTCTCCAGCAGTTTATTAAGGAAGGCTCATCCTTTGTTAAAAAAATTGGCTTTTTGCCTTTATACTGATTACAACTTCTCATTTCCGACTAATTGAAAWTTWWWTTTTMTTTTWAAGTATCTCCTTTTTTTTTTAAACAATCCGTACGAAGCTGGTTACAATTTCACTTTAATCCTCCAGAAAGATAGAACAAATGTTATGGTTAAATTCAAATATACTGATTAAAAAAACATTCTTAATGGATTTATTTATTTTTAAATGGTATTATATTTGTCAATTATATTATGAATAGAAACGGAGGAGGTATGTCACATATGCTGTTATCGAAAATATATGGGAATATCTGCTCAATACACATTTACAACCAACTGATTGCAGCACTACCACAAAAATGGAGGAGGTAAGTGGAAAAGAGAGAAGGTAGGGAACTTGTTTGCCTGCCATTTGTTAAAGATACAAATTGACTGAAAGGAACTGGCATAAATAGAAAAATATACCAGTTTCATCTGAGGACAAACATGTTGACAGCTGCACCATACAGATTGCAAAATAAATTTGAGCTTTTCAATGTACCAATTCCATGACACATGGTTTATGAACTGGTACAAAAACTACACTTGATTCAACACTGAGTTTTTCAATTTAAATTATTATATAAAATTCTTGCCACCAATAGAATGCTATATATATATATATATATAATGAGGCATACAACAATCTCAGCTCTAGATTTAGCTGCGAAGAGATCACAGGTTCAGAAATGGTCATTAAAAAATATCACAACATGCAATTAAAATGAACCTTACAAATAGCAGTGTTGGACGATCTGGAAAGCCACAGTCAGTCAGTAAATAATACTCGGAGGAAAGATTTTCATCTTTAGCTCACAATCTAAAATATGATTAGAAAGGTTCAAACATTTTGTAAAACCGCACAATTGAAAAATATATGGCACATGGAAACCAAACGAGGGTGGTGTATGGTGATAGGTGGGATGGGCTGAGAGGGCGGGATTAAAGAGCTGAGGTGTATGGTGATAGGTGGGATGGGCTGAGAGTGGCTGAGAGGGCGGGATTAAAGAGCTGAGGTCTATGGTGATAGGTCAAATCAAATCAAATTTTTATAGTCACAGACACCATTGGTTAGCAGATGTTAATGCGAGTGTAGCGAAATGCTTGTGCTTCTAGTTCCGACAATGCAGTAATAACAACAAGTAATCTAACCTAACAATTCCACAACTACTACCTTATACAACACACAAGTGTAAAGGGATAAAGATATGTACATAAAGATATATGAATGAGTGGTGTACAGAACGGCATAGGCAAGATGCAGTAGATCGTATAGAGTACGGTATATACATATGAGATGAGTACTGTAGGGTATGTAAACAAAAGTGGCATAGTTAAAGTGGCTAGTGGTACATGTATTACATAAAGATGGCAAGTGCAGTAGATGATATAGAGTACAGTATATACATATGAGATGGGTAATGTAGGGTATGTAACATTATATTAAGTGGCATTGTTAAGAGTGGCTAGTGGTACATTTTTAATAATTTCCATCAATTCCCAGTTTTTTAAAGTGGCCTGGAGTTGAGTCAGTATGTGGGCAGCGGCCGCTAAATGTTAGTGGTGGCTGTTTAACAGTCTGATGGCCTTGAGATAAAGCTGATTTTCAGTCTCTCGGTCCCTGCTTTTGATGCACCTGTTACTGCACCTCGCCTAAGGTGGGATGGGCTGAGAGTGGCTGAGAGGGCGGGATTAAAGAGCTGAGGTGTATGGGATGGGTGGGATGGGCTGAGAGTGGCTGAGAGGGCGGGATTAAAGAGCTGAGGTCGTATGGTGATAGGTGGGATGGGGCTGAGTTGCTGAGAGGGCGGGATTAAAGAGCTGAGTCATATGGTGATAGTGGGATGGGCTGAGAGTGGCGAGAGGCGGGATTAAGAGCTGAGGTGATGTGATAGGTGGGATGGGCTGAGAGGCGGGATTAAAGAGCTTATGTTTGGTAATCGTATTATGTTATGTGACTGCTTTCTATAAAAGTGCCGTATATGTTACAATGTACATGTTACATGTATGTATATGTACGCAAAAAATCTGTAAAAGAAATAAAAATGATGTTTGTCCTCAGAGGATTGGTGGAGGGAATAATAATAACTGATACCTTATTGACATAAGTATTCAGAACTTCGTTATGAGACTCCAAATTGAGCTCCGCGTGCAATCCGTTTCCATTGATCATCCTTGAGATGTTTCTACAACTTGATTGGAGTCCTACCTCTGGTAAATTCAATTGATTGGACATGATTTGGAAAGGCACATCCTGTCTATATAAGGTCCCACAGTTGACAGTTCATGTCAGAGCAAAAACCAAGCCCATGAGGTCGAAGGAATTGTTCGGTAGAGCGCCGAGATGAGATTGTGTCGAGGCACAGATCTGAGGAAGGTACCAAAAAAAATGTCTGCAGCATTGAAAGTCCCAAGAGAACCAGTGGCCTCCATCATGTCTTAAATGGAAGAAGTTTGGAACCCCTAAGACTCTTCCTGAGCTGGCTGCCTGGCCAAACTGAGCAATTTGGAAGAAGGACCTTGGTCAGAGTTCTGGAGTTCCTCTGTGGAGATGGGAAAAACTTCCAGAAGGACAACCATCTCTGCAGCACTCCACCAATCTTGCCTTTAGGCAGAGTGCCAGACGGAAGCCACTCCTCAGTAAAGGCACATGACAGCCCGTTTGGAGTTTGCCAAAAGGCATCTAAAGGACTCTCAGACATGAGAAACAAGATTCTCTTGTCTGAATGAAACCAAGATTTGAACTTATTGGCCTGAATGCCAAGTGTCAACGTCTGGAGGAAACCTGGCACCATCCTACAGTGAAGTGTGGTGGCAGCACATGCTGCGGGGATTTTTTATCAGCGGCAGGGCCTGGGAAGGCTAGTCAGGATCGAGGTAAAGATGAACGAATACCTGGGATAGAGATAAAGTATCCTTCTCACCCCCGCCCCCCCCCACCCCCTTAAAAGATTTAGATGCACTATTGTAAAGTGGCTGTTCCACTGGATTCATAAAAGGTGAATGCACCAATTTGTAAGTCGCTCTGGATAAGAGCGTCTGCTAAATGACTTAAATGTAATGTAAATGTAACGGAGCAAAGTGTAGATAGATATTTGATGAAAAACCTGCACCAGAACGCTCAGGACCTCCAGACGTGTCGTAGGTTCACCTTCCACAGACAACGACGCTAAGCACACAGCCAAGACAACGCAGGACTGTCTTCGGGACAAGTCTCTGAATGTCCTTGAGTGGCCCAGCCAGAGCCCAGACTTTACCTGATCAAATAATGTTATTGCACATTCAAAACTCGTGTTAACTGAGGCTTGTTCTTAGTCTGAGGGTTTTACTTGGGAACATGTGAAAGTCCCCTGTTGGTCTGAAATGCACATTTTAACGTGATCACATAGGCCTAGTCCTAACAATGGAAGCATTTTGCAGTCAAATAATCCTATCAAACTCCACCACACCATGTCAAACTTGGCAGAATTTAGCTATTTCTCAGAAAAGCCATTTTGTTGGAGGCAAATGTTAAAGAGTATTAGAAGGTTAGTGAATGAGAAAAGATGAGGATACCACAAAACCGAGCTCCATCTTTTCTCTCTAACGATCCATCCCTGACTAAAGCTTGTTCTTGCTTTACAAACCGCTGTCTGTTCTAGTCGTGTCAGTTGTTCCCCGACTTCCCATCCGTGATGTCCGTCAGTCAGAACATTGTAGAAATGGAGTCTAGAAACCTTGAGAAATGGAGTCTAGAACACTACTTAGAAAGGAGTAAACACTGTAGAAATGAGTCAGAACACTGTAAAATGGAGTCTAGAACACTGTAGAAATGGAGTCTAAAACACTGTAGAAATGGAGTCGAAACACTGTAGAAATGGATCTAGAACACTGTAGAAATGGAGTCTAGAACACACGTCAGGCGATATACATATATTACACTGGAAGTCAGCGGATCATTCAGATGTAGATTCCTTAGCTGAATTAACAAGTGCTTATTATTATGTTAATTCCTAGTCCAACCTCTAAATAGTGACGACATTGCTCCAGCAGTGCCTCCTGTCTAAGCTAGACTAATTAGTGTGATGCTACAAGTACAAATGCGGATTCAACCATCCATGCATGTTTATTCAACTTAATGTCTCTCTGTGGTGATTTGTGCTCCATTTAGGAGACACGTGTGTGTGTACAAACACACACACACACACACACAGACCTACATGCATACACACTAGACACAGGAGTGCTGCACAAGCACCACACTCACATGTTTTGTTAATATGCAGTGTTCACACCCTGTAGGTCCTATTTGTAAATCAGTTATACTGTAGCAGTCGTCTCACTCATAGTTTCACGTTTTATTAGTCGTATGTAAGGATACACATGGTATGCCACCATGAAATGCTTACTTGCAGATTCCTTCTGGACAAATGAAACAACAATAAGAAACACGTACTGGGCCTTCTTCACCACCCGCTGCAGGGCCTTGCGGTCGCAGTGATGTACTGGCTCGTCTTCACCACCGCTGCTGGGACCTTGCCGGTCGCAGTGATGTACTGGGCCTTCTTCACCACCCGCTGCAGGCCTTCGGTAGCAGTGATGTACTGGGCCGTCTTCACCACCGCTGCAGGCCTTGCGTAGCAGTATGTACTGGGCCGTCTTCACCACCGTGCAGGCCTTGCGGTCGCAGTGATGTACTGGGCCTTCTTCACCACCCGCTGCAGGGCCTTGCGGTCAGCAGTGATGTACTGGGCCGTCTTCACCACCCGCTGCAGGGCCTTGCGTCGCAGTGATGTACTGGCGCCGTCTTCACCACCCGCTGCAGGGCCTTGCGGTCGCAGTGATGTACTGGGCCGTCTTCACCACCGCTGCAGGGCCTGTGCGGTAGCAGTGATGTACTGGGCCTTCTTCACCACCCGCTGCTGGCCTTGCGGTAGCGCAGTGATGTACTGGGCCGTCTTCACCACCCGCTGCAGGGCCTTGCGGTCGCAGTGATGTACTGGGCCTCTTCACCACCCGCGTGCAGGCCTTTGCGGTCGCAGTGAGTACTGGGCCGTCTTCACCACACCGCTGCGGGCCTTGCGGTAGCAGTGATGTACTGGGCCTTCTTCACCACCCGCTGCAGGGCCTTGCGGTAGCAGTGATGTACTGGCCTTCTTCACCACCCGCTGCAAGGCCTTGCGGTAGCAGTGATGTACTGGGCCTTCTTCACCACCCGCTGCAGGACCTTGCGTAGCAGTGATGTACTGGGCCGTCTTCACCACCCGGTGCAGGGCCTTGCGGTACAGTGATGTACTGGGCCGTCTTCACCACCCGCTGCAGGGCCTTGCGGTAGCAGTGATGTACTGGCCGTCTTCACCACCCGCTGCAGGGCCTTGCGGTTAGCAGTGATGTAATGGCCGTCTTCACCACCCGCTGCAGGGCCTTGCGGTGCAGTGATGTACTGGGCCCGTCTTCACCACCCGCTGCAGGCCTTGCGGTAGCAGTGATGTACTGGGCCGTCTTCACCACCCGTGCAGGCCTTGCGGTAGCAGTGATGTACTGGGCCGTCTTCACCACCCGCTGCAGGGCCTTGCGGTAGCAGTGATGTACTGGGCTCGTCTTCACACCCGCGCAGGGCCTTGCGTAGCAGTGATGTACTGGGCTTCTTCACACCACCCGCTGCAGGGCCTTGCGGTAGCAGTGATGTACTGGCCTTCTTCACCACCCGCGTGCAGGGCCTTGCGGACGCAGTGATGTTACTGGGCCTTCTTCACCACCCGCTGAGGGCCTTGGACGCAGTGATGTACTGGGCCTTCTTCACCACCCGCTGCAGGGCCTTGCGTCGCAGTGATGTACTGGCCGTCTTCACCACCCGCTGCAGGACCTTGCGGTCTAGCAGGTGATTACTGGGCCTCTTCACCACCCGCTGCGGGCCTTGCGGTAGCAGTGATGTACTGGGCCGTCTTCACCACCCGCTGCAGGGCCTTGCGGTAGCAGTGATGTACTGGGCGTTCTTCACCACCCGCTGCGGGCCTTGCGTAGCAGTGATGTACTGGGCCGTCTTCACCACCCGCTGCAGGGCCTTGCGTTAGCAGTGATGTACTGGGCCGTCTTCACCACCCGCTGCTGCGGCCTTGCGGTAGCAGTGATGTACTGGGCGTCTTCACCACCCGCTGCAGGGCCTTGCGGTAGCAGTGATGTACTGGGCCGTCTTCACCACCCGCTGCAGGACCTTGCGGTAGCAGTGATGTACTGGGCCGTCTTCACCAGGCTTTGTCGTGCCCTCTTCACGACTGGCTTTGTGTTTTATTTATTTATTTAACCTTCATTTAACTAGGCAAGTCAGTTAAGAACAAATACTTATTTACAATGAAGGCCTAGGAACAGTGTGTTAACTGCCGTGTTCAGGGGCAGAACGACATATTTTGTACCTTGTCAGCTTGGGGATTCGAACCAGCAACCGTTCGGTTATTGGCCCAACGCTCTAACCACTAGGCTACCTGCCGCCTCAGGAAGCCTAGTATGTTTAAACCATGATAGTTTGTTGGTGATCTGGACACCAAGGACCTTGAAGATCTCAACTTGATACTCGTAATCGGTTTTACTCGTTATTGGAAAACACAGAAGTGTGCTTTAAATGCCGGTAAATCCTATACCTCAAGTGTGCATTCACTCGGATCACATCGTTATTGTTGTAACTTTTAATGTGTTAGAGTTAATGTTTACAGTTAATTCATTGAGCTGTATCTAAAGATATTTTCTTTACAGTTATTTACATATGTAATTGTATTATAATTTGTGTGATGGCGATGGAGAGAACTACATACATACTTCTGCTGTATTGGATTACGCTAGTGACTGAAGTACCAGAATGCCTTGCGACAGGTAGTAGAAAAAAGGAGAACGCGTCAGTTATGTTCAAGTGATTATCCTGACTTTCGCTAGCAACTTTCTTTTATTGTTTTGTAGAATCTAAAGTTGTTAAATGTAACGTGAACAAGTATTATTACTAAAATAAGCTTTCATTTCACAACCCGGCGTCCCGAGTCATTACTTTGAACATAGTTATTCTATATTTTTGGTGCCGAAACCCTGGGTTAAAGTATGAGCTGCTACGAAGATCATAGGGAGGAAGCGACTGAAATGGTTGAGGAGGAACGTCGGCGTGAAGCAGAAGGAATGAGACYAAAGCGGGGTACCATTCGAGGTTCCACAACACGGATTTTGAATCCGATTGACGTCGAAATCACCCAGTCAACTCCGGATACCGATCACTTGAGTACATTGTTGGAATTGCTGTCAGCTGAGGAGGACATCTTGTTTGAACTTGATCATGGAATTTAACAGTTAACGCCATTGGACGTGTTGGCGGCAGAGATTGCATGCACGGAGGATTACAAAGAGCTCGTTATCATGCTGAAGAGCCGTGCACAACGAGTGATAAAGAAAAAKCAGGATCTCAATCCACTACCAGCACGGGTGAGTGACGCTAATTCAAACAGATCACAGAGACAATCAGTAAGGCTACCACAGTTGATTATTGAGAAATTCTATGGAGATGTCAGTATGTGGCAGGAGTTTTGGAACCAGTATGAGACCGCTATTCACAACAATGATTCACTGTGTAATAAAGAGAAGTTTACCTATCTGAAAACATATCTCACTAGACCAGCTGCAAAGGCAGTAGCAGGACTGATGTTAACAGACAGTAACTATGATGATGCAATCGCTCTGCTCAAGAGCAAATTTGGAAGGAAAGATCTTGTGATTACATGTCTCACATGTCAAAGCTGCTGAATCTCACTCCTGTGAAGAAATCCTCTGATCTAAATGCATTGAGGCAGCTATATGATTAATGTGAAATTCAGATTAGGGCTGGGACTCACTGTCAGAAACCTCTGGAAGCCTACTATTGCCCAATCTTACTGCAGATGATTCCAGAGGACGTAGCTCTTGACTATAGTCGTCAGAGGGAGTAGATGATGAATGGAAAATGTCTGAGATCGTCAGGTTTCCTACAGAAGGAGGTTCAGAGCAGGCAGAGAGAACTACAAAAATGACAAGATCATGCAACCAACAGAAAGGGACAAACCATGGAACAAGTTATGCTCCTCCAATGAAATTAAAACAAAAATGCCCAACATGCCATCTGCTGCTGCACTGCATACAGCCAGCCAGAAGGAACAAAACGGTCTATTCTGTGAACAACTGCCCCGACCACAATATGCTACACGCAAAGAGAAACTAAAGAAAACTGGAAGATGCTCTGTATGTTTAGGACAGAACACACAGCAAATTCTGTAAGTCAAAAGTGTCAGTAAGAGACTAAAGTACTAAAGATGAGGTTCAACACTGTGGAAGCAGACATCACATTGCAGTTGTACGGTAAGAGGAGTGAGTTCAACCCCCCTACTGTTTCTGAAGCAGACATCACATTGCAGTGTGTACTGGTAAGAGGAGTGAGGTTCAACCCCCTACTGTTTCTAAGCAGACATCACATTGCATGTGTTACGGTAAGAGGAGTGAGGTTCAACCCCTACTGTTTCTGAAGCAGACATCACTGCAGTGTGTACTGGTAAGAGAGTGAGTTCAACCCCCTACTGTTTCTGAAGCAGACATCACATTGCAGTGTGTACGGTAAGAGGAGTGAGGTTCAAACCCCCCCTACTGTTTCTGAAGCAGACATCACATTGCAGTGTGTACTGTAAGAGGAGTGAGGTTCAACCCCTACTGTTTCTGAAGCAGACATCACATTCAGTGTTGTACTGGTAAGAGGGAGTGAGGTTCAACCCCCTACTGTTTCTGAAGCAGATATCACATTGCAGTGTGTACTGGGTAAGAGAGTGAGGTTCAACCCCCCCCCCCCCACTGTTTCTGAAGCAGAATCACATTTGCAGAGTGTGTACTTGGTAAAGAGGAGTGAGGTTCAACCCCCTACTGTTTTGAAGGCAGAATTCACATTGCAGTGTGTACTGGTAAGAGGAGTGAGGTTCAAACCCCCTACTGTTTCTGAAGCAGATATCCATTGCAGTGTGTACTGGTAAGAGAAGTGAGGTTCAACCCCCTACTGTTTCTGAAGCAGATATCACATTGCAGTGTGTACTGGTTAAGAGGAGTGAGGTTCAACCCCCTCTACTGTTTCTGAAGCAGACATCACATTGCAGTGTGTACCGGTAAGAGGAGTGAGGTTCAACCCCTCTACTGTTTTCTGAAGCAGACATCACATTGCAGTGTGTACTGGTAAGAGGAGTGAGGTTCAAACCCCCTACTGTTTCTGAAGCAGACATCACATTGCAGTGTGTACTGGTAAGAGGAGTGAGGTCAACCCTCCTACTGTTTTGAAGCAGACATCACATTGCAGTGTGTTACCGAGAGGATGTGAGGGTTCAACCCCCTCCTACTGTTTCTGAAGCAGACATCACATTGCAGTGTGTACCGGTAAGAGGAGTGAGGTTCAACCCCCCCCTACTGTTTCTGAAGCAGACATCACATTGCAGTGTCTACTGGTAAGAGGAGTGAGGTTCAACCCCCTACTGTTTCTGCAGATGCTGTTGTTTCCTCAGTTATTCCCCATTCAGTGAAGATGAAACCAGGCGGACAGAACACCGTGTTTCTACAAACGGCAAAGGCATGAGTAGAAGGCCCATCGGGCAGGAAGATAGCTCGTTGCTTACTAGATGGAGGCAGTCAGAGAAGCTTCGTACATGAAGGGCTTGAAGCTACCAGTAATCAGACAAGAGGCACTCACTCTTCACACGTTTGGCTCCTCTGCTCCAGCAACGTCCCAATGCAACACAGTGAAAGTCATCTTGGAGAATGTCTGGGACAAACAGCAGAGAATAGAGATGGAGGCAATTGAAACCCCACAAGTGGTTCCTGGTGAACAGATTCAACATGAGCTCAATAGAAAGGGACTGCAGCTCGCAGACTTTCCAGGAGATGACCATGATCCTGAGCTCTCTGTCCTGATAGGAGCAGATTACTACTGGCAGATAGTATCAGGCAGAGTGGAGCGACTGACGGATAACGCTGGTTGCTTTAGAGAGCAGTGTCCATGACAGGGACCAGTGTCCATATCATGTGTCGCCAAGGCAACATGCATGTTCATCCCACTTGATGAAGACACACTAGTCTCCAAACAACTGCATGCATTCTGGGAGCTTGAGTCTCTGGGTATTATAAGTGAGAACACAGAACCCAGAGGAAAACGAGGCTCTACAGAGGTTCGAGAAAACAACCACCTTCAAAGATGGACAATACCATGTGGAGTTGCCATGGAAATGAGAAATGCCAGAACTCCAAGACAACTATAGAATCGCCAAGAAATGGTTTGAAAGTCTGAAGAAAAGACTGAAGAAGGATGTGACATTGTACAGCAGATACAATGAAGTAGTAGAGGACTACTTAAAACAGGATATGACAGAGGACGTGCCCAAGGACAAAGCATCAAGCGCAGACAACGTAAAATACTACTTACCTCACCATGCAGTACTCCGAGAAGATAAGGTGACGACAAAACAGAGTGGTGTTTGATGCCTCGTCCCATGAAGATGGCTGTCCATCCCTCAATGACTGTCTACTCACAGGACAGAACCTGAATCCGGATCTGCTAAGCGTTCTGGTAAGGTTCAGACTACATGAGATCGCATTCATGGCAGACATCAAAAAGGCTTTCCTGCAGATATCCCTAGCAGAGAGAGACGCCGTGAGATTCCTATGGCTCACAGGCCCACCAAGGGGAGACAATTAAGAGGAGCTGCGTGTACTGAGGATGAAAAGAGTGGTATTTGGATCTTCCTCAAGTCCATTCTTGCTGGCAGCTACAATCAGGAAGCACCTGAAACAATATGAAACAGAACAACCAGAAGTTGTAGAGATATTGAGTCACTCTATGTAGATGACTTCATTGCAAGTTCACGCAATGTTGAAGAGGCTTACGTTGTGACAACAACTGCAAAGCGAATGCTGTCGATTGCAGGCATGGACCTCTGCAAGTGGATTACCAACTCTCTTGAACTGAAAACAAAATGGGAGGAGAGTACCGACAACTGACCACCCGTTGACGCTAGAAACACAAGGAGTAGTGCTGAAGGTTTTAGGTTTAGTATGGAGACCAGGAACAGATGATTTTGTTTGACCTCAGGCCGCTACTGAGCATTCTAAAGCAAAAGGAAAACACAAAGAGAAGTGTTCTGCAGTCGTCTGCACGTATCTTCGACCCTCTTGGTTTCCTGACCCCCTTCACCATCAGGATCAAGTGCATGTTCCAGGAAATGTGGGAGAAGGGACTCAGCTGGGACGAAGAATTACCACCTGATCTGACACGAGAATGGCAACAGTGGTGTTCAGAACTACCCCAGTTACACCAGCTCGCCATACCAAGGTGGTACAGAACAGACATGCGGCCACAGAACTACACGTGTTCTGTGACGCAAGTGAAAGGTGGTGCAGTAGCTTACTTGCAAGGTGAATCACAAGACAGGGAAACAATGACAAGTCTAGTCGCATCCAAGTCCAGGGTAGCCCCACTCAAGAAAATGACGCTGCCACGCCTGGAGCTCATGGGAGCTGTGATTGGAGCGAGACTAGCAAAACAACCTGATCACCACACTGAAAATGGAACAAAAACAGATCAAAATGTGGACAGACTCGATGATCGTGCTGCATTGGATTTCCATCTCAGCTCAGAAATGGAAACAGTTTGTCGTGAACAGAGTGACGGAGATCCAGTACTTGACCAATCCGGAGTCATGGTCACATATTGAAGGAAAAACGAATCCAGCCGACCTCCCTACAAGAGGACAAACTGTTCGAAACTTAACACAAAGCGAGCTATGGTGGAATGGACCCAGCATTCTGACATCACCCAATCAGTCTGAGGAGACGGATGATAACCGGGTTCCAGAAGAGGTGAATACAGAACTCAAGTCCAGTCGCCAGGTTGCTGTACAGCTCACAGCTCACAGCACAGACATCACTGAACCCGTTTTTGGAGCTTGAAAGGTTTCGCAAACTGAAAAGAGCGTTCAGAGTGACCGCATGGATGAAGAGATCCCTAGGCAATGATCGTACAAACATAAAGATGTGACGTGAACTGACTGCTGATGAACTGAGGCACAAAAGTACTGGATCAAGATAACACGAGTTTCAATCAGGAGATCAAACTACTAAAGGCAAGAAAAGGCCTAAACAATGACTGTAAAATCAGAGAACTGAAACCGTTCCTAGACGAACACAAACTTCTCAGTGTAGGAGGAAGACTGCAACAGTCCAACTTCACATTCAGAGAGCAGCACCCATGGGTTCTGCCCAACAAGTACAGATACTCAAATGCTGATAGAGTACCACCATGAGAAGGTGATGCATTCTGGAGCAAGAGACACTCTAGTACAAATCAGAGAGCGATACTGGATATTGCATGCTAGACCGCTAGTCAAGATCACAGTGGCAAGATGTTTAGTGTGCAAGAGATTCAAGGCAAGGGCCGGACAGCAGGTCACTGCGCCTTTACCAAAAGACAGAATAACTGAATCTCCACCATTTGAAGTCACAGGTGTGGATTTTGCAGGACCGCTCTATGTGAAAGAAAATGGTTCTGTGAAGAAGTCATACATTGCACTGTTCACTTGAGCTGTAACCAGAGCAGTGTATTTGGAACTGGTCTCAGATCAGTCAACAGAGACATTCCTGTTAGCTCTGAAAATATTAATCTCAAGGAGAGGATTATGCAAGGTAATCTAATCAGACAATGCAAAAACGTTCAAGAGAGCTGATCAGGACTTGAAAGAGCTGTGGAAGGCAATCGAAGAGCCCCAACTCTTGGCGTTCTTCTCAGAATGGGGCATCACCTGGAGGTTCATCGCCGAGCGAGCAGCCTGGTGGGGCGGATTCTGGCAAAGACTCGTCAGGTCAGTGAAAACATGCCTGCGAAAGGTTCTTGGGAGAGCTTCACTCAACTTTGAAGAGATGTGCACAGTCCTGACAGAGGTTGAAGCTATCCGAAATTCTAAGCCTCTTCGTGCACATTGAAGTGGATGAACTACAACCCCTGACGCCAGCACACTTCCTGGTGGGTAAAAGATGAACCTCTTTGCCGCCCAATCCATTTCCGGCTGACACTCAACACCCAACGCTAAACAAGGAGGACATGACACGCAGATGGAAGTACAGGCAGAGACTTGTGACCAGCTTCTAGAACAGCTGGCGAAGAGACAGCGCAAAGTCACTACTTACTGGATCTAATGTCAGCACACCGCTGTGACACACCACAGCCCACCCCACTAAAAACGGGGTGACGTTGCGCTCATCGGCGACGATAACACACCCAGACAAACCTGGAAACTAGTAAAGATTGAGGAGCTGTTTCCAGGCCGAGATGGCCTAGTTAGGTCATGTTCAGTTCGTACTGCTTCAGGGACTTTGTTGAGAAGACCTATTCAGAGATTTAGATGAACACAGTTGTTCATCAGGGGGAGAATTTTGTAACTTTTAATGTGTTAGAGTTAATGTTTACAGTTAATTCATTGAGCTGTATCTAAAGATATTTTCTTTACAGTTATTTACATGTGTAATTGTATTAGAATTCGTGTGATGGAGATTGAGAGAACTACATACATATTTTTGTTGTATTGGTTAGTATTGGATTTACGGTATTGACTGCAAGTACCAGAATGCCTTGCGACAGGTAGTAGAAAAAAGGAGAACGCGCCAGTTATGGACAAGTGATTATCCTGACTTTCGCTTGCAACTTTCATTTTTTTGAACAAGTATTAGAAGCTTTCATTTCACAACCCGACATCCCGAGTCATTACTTTGAAGATAGTTATTCTATAGTTATGTTCCTTCATTACGGCTCCATTACTCAGATCACATCGTTATGGTCCTTCATTACGGCTCCATTACTCAGATCACATCGTTATGTTCCTTCATTACTGCTCTGTCACTCAGATCACATCGTTATGTTCCTTCATTACGGCTCCATCACTCAGATCTACATCGTTTATGTTCCTTCAATTACGGCTCCATTACTCAGATCACATCGTTATGGTCCTTCATTACGGCTCCATCACTCAGATCACATCGTTATGTTCCTTCATTACTGCTCTGTCACTCAGATCACATCGTTATGTTCTTTCATTACTGCTCTGTCAATCCAGTGGTGGGAAAAGTACTAAATTCTCATACTTGAGTAAAAGTAAAGATACCTTTTAATAGAAAATGACTCAAGTAAAAGTCACCTAGTAAATACTATTTAAGTATCAAAAGTAAATGGATTTGCAAAAATGTACTTAAGTATCAAAAGTAAAAGTATAAATCATTTTAAATTCCTTATATTAAGCAAACCAGACTGTACAATGTTTTTTTATTTTTTATTAGTGGATAGCCAGAGGCACACTACAACACTCAGACATAATTTACAAACAAAGAATTTGTGTTTAGTGAGTCCGCCAGGTCAGAGGCAGTAGGGATGACCAGGGATGTTCTCTTGATAAGTGTGTGAATTGGACCATTTTCCTATCGAAATGTAACAAGTACTTTTGGGTGTCAGGAGAAATGTATGGAGTAAAAAGTACATTATTGTATTTAGGAAGGTAATTAAGTAAAAGTTGCCAAAAATATAAATAGTAAAGTACAGATACTTTTAAAGAACTACTTAAGTAGTTTTTTGGGGTATTTTTACTTAAGTACTTTACACCACTGCTCAGATCACATTATGTTCCTTCATTACTACCCTCACATCGGGGGCCCCTCAGGGGTACGCGCTTAGTCCCCTCCTATACTCCCTGTTCATCCATGACTGCATGGCCAAGCACGACTCCAACACCATTAAGTTTTCTGACGACACGACGATGGTAGGCCTGATCACCGACAACAATGAGACCGCCTATAGGGAGGAGGTCAGAGACCTGACAGTGTGGTGCCAGGACAACAACCTCTCCCTCAACGTGAACATGATAAAGGAGCTGATTGTGGACTAAAAGAAAAGGAAAAGGAAGGCCGAATTCACATCGTCGGGGCTGTATGGGAGCTGGTCGAGGGCTTCAAGTTCCTTGGTGTCCACATCACCAACAAACTATCATGGTCCAAATACACCAAGACGGGAGACTGAAAAAAATGTGGCACGGGTCCCCAGATCCTCTAAGTTTTACAGCTGCACCATCGAGAGCCTTAACTGTGACTGTTAGCTATGTTAACCGGGTGCTTTCTTGCCTAGTCTTAGCTAGACTACCAATGTTTTACAAACAAAAACACTAGCTAGCTCAATTAGCTACTTAAATATCACATAGGCTAGACCCTAAACTTATTGACTTAGCTAGCTACCTTTGCTCTAACAGTTAGCTAAGATAACGTCAGCTAATGTTAGCTCGCTAGCTAACGGAGAAACTTTGACAACAACCATGAACAGTCCAGAAATGAAGCTAGATAAAATGTCAAACTAATTAGCTACTGCAATGAAATACACTACTACAAATACAATAGATACAATGACCTATTTTGAACTTTTTGGTTCCTTCTCCAGCTGGCCTCCACTGTTAACCAACTGACTGACTCTCACAACGACCGTTGGAAAGTCAAGCGCAGAGGCAGGCTCCAGCTGCTGGATCGTGTGTTTTTGAATCTTGAATTACACTTGGTCTATTTTCCGGTTCAGCAACAATTTGACATGCAACCTTGGGTTATGACAAAGAAACATCTAGGGCAAAATTACACATAACTTACCTGGTTTAGATACGCTATTTTCTTTTCTTATGTCTTCTCAGAATGCACAGGCATAGCTACTGTCAAAAGTTGCATGCAGGACAGCTAATCCTCATATCCAAATGTGTCATTTCATAGTGTTGATGTCTTCACTATAATTCTAAAATGTAGAAAATAGTACAAATAAAGAAAAACCCTGTAATGAGTAGATGTGTCCAAACTTTTGACTGGTACTGTGTATGAGCCCAAGCCTCCCCCCTCTCCCCCGCCCCCCCCCCCCCCCCCCCCCCTCTTTTGGTACATAATTGGTCTAGCCTATAACAAATTGTAAACTTAAATTGTAGTAATCGCCTTTGAGTGTAGACTGTATTATTATGCATACAGGATGGACTAGTTACCTTAAGCTCCAAACTTTATATTTATGAGTCTTGGGAGACAACAATAGGCCAATGGATTCTTCCTTTAAAAGTTTAGTCATCCTGCAGCACAGCTTGCAGGTTGCTGCAAAATTCTACTATTTAAGTGTCAGCCATTGTTGCCATTAATGGTAGTTAGTGCTAGTCTGCCCACCAGAGGGCATCTTTGAGAAGCTAAGTTATTGAAATGACATGAAGCTGTAGAGCCTAAGAGTTAGAGGGAGCCTTGAATAGAACAGACACTATGAGATTGATTTTTAGAAATGTAGCTTAATTAATTTGATTAATATTATGGTGTTTCTATTCCAAGAAAAACGAACATGTCTTTCTTACTGTAGCTGTTTTAGCATAATTTACTTATTGGCATAAAGGCCTTCTTCAATATGCAGTACATCCATCAATCATTAATTTGTGCATGTCATCACACAGCATACAAGTCATCCATGTCATTAAATATAGTCAAGCATTTGTTCTTAAACTAAATAACAAAGGAATAATGAAACAATCAATAAACCGCAACATGGCGGCTAAAGCGATTAAAAAATATATAAATAATAATAATAATATTTTAATTCATGAATGTATTTGACCGTTTTTAATATTGGCTGTACTAGAGACTTTTTAAAACCTTTTTTTTGTTAGAACAGACTATATGGGATAGATTTTTTTTGTTTTGAAAAGTAGCTTAATTTATTTGATTAATATTATGGTTTTTCTATTCCATTTTTTTTACTGTATCTGTTGTAGCATAACTTACTTTTTGGCATAAAGGCCTACTTAAATATAGTATATCTTCAGTATATCTACAAATATATTTTTCATCTCTACATGTAGGTCTCCTGATTTTAAACTCAATCCAACCTGTTTGGCATCAACTGAAAACATTCATCCGTGACTCTGCCAAGCCTACAAGCAAAGATGAACTGGTGAAGGCCATCGACGTTTTGGCTTGAGAAACGGACAATACAACAATGCAACAAATACATTGATCATCTCAGCAAGGTTTAACCCGTGGTCGTGAAGCTACTAAAATGTAGCTGAAATGTACAGTTGTTGAAATAAACATCTACATTTGGAGTATTTTTATTATTATTTTATTAACGAAAGCATAAAGATGTTGATAATCGAATACTGCACATTTATATGCTTTACCTGACATTTTGCGTGAGGTTTTGAGGTAGAAATGTAAGACTTTAGAGGACTTAATGCAAATTGTGGGGGATTTTTCACACCTAAAGTGTGCTATTAGACTGTGCTTTTTTTAAATGAATGAAGAGCCGGTTATGCTGCTAATAGCCCATCATGGAAACGTTGTTTGCACTCCTTCACACCTGCTACACTTGTGGGAAAAACAAGTGTTTTCAAAACATGTTTTCAAAATGCCTCCAGCTGTCCGTCACTACTGTAAATAAAAACACACCATCTACAAGTGATACAAATATACTATTGAATTCGATAAAAATATATCGCTGCAAATTAAAAATGGTCTGATCTCCACGAAAGCCAACCGAACTGTGAAATACGTTTTAAWTTTTTTTATACTAACAAGTGGTTGCCATGGTGAGTAATCCAATAATAATTGGTATGACACGGCTCTCGGAACTCATTAAGAGGTGCCGTCTAAATGTTAAATACTGGCAGATCAATAAAATGTCCTTATCTCTAATTAAATTTAAAGGATTGGAGGATTCTAAATTAACATCTATTATACGATTTATAATACAGGGTTAATAATAAATTAATATATTTGTAGGGGTTGATGCATTTTTTTTTTCTTCCGTTATGGCAAATCTGGTCTGTGATATTGAGTCAGAAATGTAAAACCTTTTAGAGAGAGAGATATATATATATATATATATATATTGGTTCTTAATTCATGACGTGGTTTCTTTTCAGCCAAATGTTGAATAGACAAGCAGACAAATGAATGAATGCATGGAGGATGAGAGGAATAGTAGCCCGTAGTCCTGAAAACAATTAGGCTAAAGTAAGTTGATGATATTTTGTTGGGTAACCGATTGGCTCTCAACTCATCGGCTATCACTCGTTCACACTGTGGTAAATAAAGCCAGTTTGTTYTTTTAGAATGATTTCTTTCTGTTTTTCGAGGGAGAGAAACCAAAAGGCCACCGTGTCTATTTTTGAAAATCATCACTCCCCATTTTTGTATTTACCCAAGTTCTCTCTCAACTCCAGGACCACCGAGTCCTGAGACCACCAGGACTCTAGTGCCAGAGAAGAGAGACTCTCCAACTGAAAACGCCTCCATTAATTGACAAAGAAGATAGTAAATTTGTGCCACAGTTTAGACTACCGACAGATCAGCGTTATAACTTGTGATAGTTTGATGCAACGACAGAATGAAGCATTCTGCCACCATCTACCACAAACGGTCGTGGCATAAACTCAAAACCTTTAAGGGGAGAACCACTGTAGGCAATGCTGTTGGTTCATTGATTGTGTAGGGCAGTTTACAGAGTTAGCCTACAATTATAGTGAATTTGTATACTTTCACAATGAATAGGCTGACACATTACCTTTTTAGGTACATAATATCTCACCACTGTGCATTTCCATCTCCTCCCCTCAACTCCCTCTTTCCTTTCTCAAGCACACAGAGGGGCTGTCAACCGTTTAATGAAATATGTTTAGTTGTGAAAACATTCCCGAAAATATTTCACACTGGTTTCCCAAATTTAAGCACTGGGTAGCTGCAGGAACAGGGTTGGAGAGCCCATGGCATACAGAGATTGGGCGGAATATTACCTGTCGGGCAGCGAGAGGCTGCGTGCTCCTCAAACAGTGGTTGATGCATGGAGTGAAATAACCAGAGTAGCCTATCTAGCGTGATTGAAAAGTGAACAGGCGCTTCCCCAAATTGAAACTCACTTGCCTCGTATACATAGACTAGTGACGTAGCTGTTTGTTACTCTTCTTATTGGCTGAGGAACAGGGGCAGCTTTTTTAACATCTTCAAAGTGCGTCTCAATTCGTTAAGAAGGACACGAGGCGTTGTATCCTCCACTTGCATGTTCTGTTTCTGTTAATATAAATGATTTCTGTCATTCTGAGCGCCTGGTGACGCCCTGACGGTGGGTGGAGCCCCTGAGCGCCGCGTGGTGGACGCCCCTGAGCGCCGTGGGTGGACGACCCAATCAGGTTACGCACCCAATGCATTATGGGTCTGGTAAATGTCTCATATGTCCGTAAATTAAAAATGCTGCCGGTCAAATGTCCAGCACCACATTTTCATAACGCAAATCCTCAAATATACCTATTGTCTTGTAATTTCTTTGTCCCTGTCAGAATAAGCTGCAAGGGCTGCTTGAGTGCGGAGGGGAGACGACCCACACTCGCATCGAACAGAACTACTTCCTGTCTGTGCCTCACAAAGGACAGTTTGAAAGATTAGATTCAAATTGAATTTTGGATTTATAACGCGCGATAGGAACAGG
>NC_036857.1:167202-188312 GCF_002910315.2 Salvelinus sp. IW2-2015 | reverse complement strand
TCCATTGATTTAGTCACCCTAATTCTGACCTCCATTGATTTAGTCACCCTAATTCTGGCCTCCATTGATTTAGTCACCCTAATTCTGGCCTTCCTACAAGGGTAAAAACTCCCAATAACTTGTYAATGAATTATGATAGAGACATGAGGTTTGGACCATTTTGGTTTTCTTAGAGGATTATCTACACAGTTATTTTACCCACTTGGTCAAAATATGAGTTTTTAATTGGACACCCTACAGGCTACAGTATCGTGAATTAATGTGCTACTTCTCATTACAGTCAACTGTCTTACATTCATTAGTTCATGGTATACAGACATGCTCCCATTCTCCCCATTGGTATCTGACTGTCTCCCTTTTTAAGGGATCCACCATTGGTATCTGACTGTCTCCCTTTTTAAGTGATGCACCATTGGTATCTGACTGTCTCCCTTTTTAAGGGATCCACCATTGGTATCTGACTGTCTCCCTTTTTAAGGGATGCACCATTGGGATCTGACTGTCTCCCTTTTTAAGGGATGCACCATTGGGATCTGACTGTCTCCCTTTTTAAGGGATGCACCATTGGTGTCTGACACTATCCATGCATTCCCTTAGTGCCTGGCAGCTCTCTACTGCGGTGTCACATCCCAGGCTGCATCATACTATAGTACGGTCAATGAGGATTCTTCTACATGATACTAGTGCCCATGTCCCTTTTTTCTATAGCCCACACACACTGAGCTATAAATATGGGCCAATGAGAGAGTGATTTTCAGGAGGCAGAATCTAGCTACCTTCTCTTGCTCACACATGGAACAAACCTCCGGCCAGCTGGCACCTACTAGTTCCTCTGCTGAATGCAAAAGGATGCGAGGGAGTGTGATGAAAATGTCATGGACCGTGACGTTTTTCTTATTAGTAGACCTACAGTCATACAAACGGCTACACTAAGAGTGACATCAGATCCACGGAGAGACTTGTGTGTCGTCTCGGTATGATGTTATCGGTCATTTCTTTGAGTCTAAACCCCACAAGCTTCCCCGCCGTCTTATTGGGTAGCCAGTCATGTTGATGACAGCGGCCTAACTAGGAATTTTAGAAGACTGTAATTGGCCAGCTAAATAACCGTGGTTGCCGTAATAACCATTTGAATAGATTCACATTTTCTCCGCTCCTGACTGCATGTCCTGCCATAGAATGAATAGAACGGGCGTCCCCATTCAAGTCAATGATGGCATAATGGGTGGACTGGCGGGTCACTTTCAAGTCAATGATGGCATAATGGGTGGACTGGCGGGTCACGTTCAAGTCAATGATGACATAATGGGTGGACTGGCGGGTCACGTTCAAGTCAATGATGGCATAATGGGTGGACTGGCGGAGTCACGTTCAAGTCAATGATGACATAATGGTGTGACTGGCGGTCACGTTTCAAGTCAATGATGGCATAATGGGTGGACTGGCGGGTCACGTTCAAGTCAATGATGACATATGGGTGGACTGGCGGGTCACGTTCAAGTCAATGATGACATAATGGGTGGACTGGCGGGTCACGTTCAGTCAATGATGGCATAATGGGTGGACTGGCGGGTCACGTTCAAGTCAATGATGGCATAATGGGTGGACTGGCGGGTCACGTTCAAGTCAATGATGACATAATGGGTGGACTGGCGGGTCACGTTCAAGTCAATGATGACTAATGGGTGGACTGGCGGGTCACTTTCAAGTCAATGATGATAATGGGTGGACTGGCGGGTCACGTTCAAGTCAATGATGACATAATGGGTGGACTGGCGGGTCACGTTCAAGTCAATGATGCATAATGGGTGGACTGGCGGGTCACGTTCAAGTCAATGATGACATAATGGGTGGACTGGCGGGTCACGTTCAAGTCATGATGACATAATGGGTGGACTGGCGGGTCACGTTCAAGTCAATGATGAATAATGGGTGGACTGGCGGGTCACTTCAAGTCAATGATGACATAATGGGTGGATCTGGCGGGTCACGTTCAAGTCAATGATGACATAATGGGTGGACTGGCGGGTCACGTTCAAGTCAATGATGACATAATGGGTGGACTGGCGGGTCACGTTCAAGCCAATGATGGCATAATGGGTGGACTGGCGGGTCACATTCAAGTCAATGATGACATAATGGGTGGACTGGCGGCCATTGCGATTGTACCCATAGGAGCAAAGCAGGAAGTAAAATATATGCTGATTTTGTTGATTCAACTCAACTGACATTACAAAAAATACATTCCCATTGCATGAGATACATTTTAGTTAACCTTTTCACACGTGAGTTCCAAATATCTCTACCGGTCGCCCCAGCGTGAGTTGTTTTATGCCCGTGATGTCAGAAAGCACTCACTGTTCCACAATGTGATTGTTACGCAACAGGACAGTTAAGGCTCGCTGCCTGCTAATGTTTCAACTAGTCAATTCCAAATAATTGTCTAACAAGTTGTATTTTCTAACAACAGTTTGAATTGAGGAGTGTTCCTCCTCCTCAWTCATTCACACAGAAGAAGCCCATTTCAGTGTTGCGGACAGTTTATGTTTGAGGCTTTACTGAGCCGGACAAACTAACCTCTTCGAGGAGAGCCCTTCTCCATTTTTTCCCTGCACATCAATCAGTCAAATGTATTTAAAAAGACATCAGCTGATATCCCAAAGTGCTGTACAGAAACCCAGCCTAAAACCCCAAACAGCAAGCAATGCAGGTGTAGAAGCACGGTGGCTAGGAAAAACTCCCTAGAAAMTCCAAAACCTAGGAAGAATCCTAGAGAGGAACCAGGCTATGAGGGSTGGCCAGTCCTCTTCTGGCTGTGCCGGGTGGAGATTATAACAGAACATGGCCAAGATGTTCAAATGTTCATAGATGACCAGCAGGGTCAAATAATAATAATCACAGTAGTTGTCGAGGGTGCAGCAAGTCAGCACCTCAGGAATAAATGTCAGTTGGCTTTTTATAACCGATCATTCAGAGTATCTCCTCCGCTCCTGCTGTCTCTAGAGAGTTGAAAACAGCGGGTCTGGGACAGGTAGCACGTCCGGTGAACAGGTCAGGGTTCCATAGCCGCAGGCAGAACAGTTGAAACTGGATCAGGAGCACGACCACCCGGACAGGAAGATCACGTCAGTGACTCAACCCACTCAAGTGACGCACCCCTCCTAGGCACGGCATGGAAGAGCACCAGTAAGCCAGTGACTCAGCCCCTGTAATAGGGTTAGAGGCAGAGAATCCCAGTGGAGAGAGGGGAACCGGCCAGGCAGAGACAGCAAGGGTGGTTCGTTGCTCCAGTGCCTTTCCGTTCACCTTCACACTCCTGGGCCAGACTACACTCAATCATAAGACCTACTGAAGAGATGAGTCTTCAATAAAGACTTAAAGGTCGAGACCGAGTCTGCGTCTCTCACATGGATAGGCAGACCGTTCCATAAAAATGGAGCTCTATAGGAGATAGCCCTGCCTCCAGCTGTTTGCTTAGAAATTCTAGGGACAGTAAGGAGGCCTGCGTCTTTTGACTGTAGCGTGCGTGTAGGTATGTACGGCAGGACCAAATCAGAAAGATAGGTAGGAGCAAGCCCATGTAATGCTTTGTAGGTTAGCAGTAAAACCGTGAAATCAGTCCTAGCCTTAACAGGAAGCCAGTGTAGAGAGGCTAGCACTGGAGTAATATAATATATATTTTTGGGTTCTAGTCAAGATTCTAGCAGCTGTATTTAGCACTAACTGAAGTTTATTTAGTGCTTTATCCGGCTAGCCGGAAAGTAGAGCATTGCAGTAGTCTAACCTAGAAGTGACAAAAGCATGGATACATTTTTCTGCATTTTTGGACAGAAAGTTTCAGATTTTTGCAATGTTACGTAGATGGAAAAAAGCTGTCCTTGAAACAGTCTTTATATGTTCGTCAAAAGAGAGATCAGGGACCAGAGTAACGCCGAGGTCCTTCACCATTTTATTTGAGACGACTTTACAACCATCAAGATTAATTGTCAGATTCAACAGAATATCTCTTTGTTTCTTGGGACCTAGAACTATCATCTCTGTTTTGTCCGAGTTTAAAAGTAGAACATTTGCCGCCATCTACTTCCTTATGTCTGAAACACAGGCTTCCAGCGAGGGCAATTTTGGGGCTTCACCATGTTTCATCGTGTGTCGTCCGCATAGCAGTGAAAGTTAACATTATGTTTCCGAATGATATCACCAAGAGGTAAAATATATAGTGAAACGATAGTGGTCCTAAAACGGAACCCTGAGGAACACAGACATTTACAGTTGATTTGTCAGAGGACAAGCCATCTACAGAGACAAAAGGATATCTTAATTAATTAAAAAACAAATCGCACAGCAGCACGTAAACAAGTCTACAAGTTGTGACCAGACATGAAGTAGCCACACCGTAGACAAACTGTAAACAAAAAAGAGTATGCAGACATTTGCGCAGTCTTGTTCAAACTGGCACAWTTTTTGGCTGGCGCTCGCATTGCCTCCATTGTTTTCTTTACAAATACTAACTTTGGACGTGTGCGTTCCTATCAAAGTAAGGGCCTTATTTTCTGTATATCCTGTCGTCATTTCTACTCTAGCATGAAGTATGTATGTATGTATGGAGCATAATGTATTTGCATTTTTATTCACATGTTTTCAAGTACTCGGGACAATTAATGCATTCCGATTATTGCGTAGATTGTAAAGGACACATGGTGTGTGTAAAATACTTTTTTGAAGGTTGTAGTGATTTATAATGAGCTAATGCTAAGCTATTTGCCAGCTATGTGTGGCACCATGTTTGTTGACGTTATACAATGCATTCTGGGTGTCACGTAAATGTCTGTCAGACCAAAGATGTTATGAGGCAAAGGAATGGTTCACTCATCTTTCGGGTAAACTTCACCGGAAGGGAAGTGAATGATGGTAGACGATACCCCCTTCAACATGCATACTGCAAACAGACCAAACTCATCTTGTATCTTCCTATTATCTATGGTTGACTTGAAAACAATTATTTGCGACACGCACAAAAACTACCCATCGCCGGATTTCTTTGGATTTTAAACTGTTTTACTCAATTATTTCAATCAATGTTGAGCTCACCTGTGATGTATTATAAATAGTAATTGCTATTAGCTAATTCATATTGTGGTTTCTGTCAGCTGAGAGTTATCTTAATATGACTGCTTGTGTTACGTCAATCTGTCCTCAGTTAATGCTAGGACTAATGTAGCCTATATTTTCCGGTTTGGATGATWMTGTTATGCTGTTGCTACTTCTGTGAATGTCTGAACATTCCATCCAAAAATAAACTGCTCACATTCAGAACATAACTTTGTAAGGACTGTGTTTTGTGTGAAAAAAAATGTTTATTTGAAAAAACAGTGTACCTAGCTCAAATGCTGACTGTTGTGTTCATCGAAACTGGATATTCTAAATAAGTGTTCTAATCCCACCGGTTTGAGCGTACGCTGCAGGGACCACTGTAGAATCACACCCGTTTGTTGGTACGTGTGAAAAGGTTAATATCATTTGAAGGAACATTCTACATCACAATGGAAATGATTGCATCACAATACCCTGATGAACACAGCTTGTCTGTCCAAACGTTGGATACTAAATTATTCCATCCGAGCTCCTAGAGTGTGCGGCTCTCCTTTTTAATTTTTCAAGTGTTCTACTCCGTTAGCCAGCACCTCGCCTAAATTGGTGTGCGTTCCCTTCGCCTCCTAGATGCATCACAATACCAGGCAGCCATTGTGAGGGTACCCATGAGTTTTTAGCAGTCAAAATGGCAGAGTTAGAGGCTCCAAGCCTAACCTTTCATCTGTATTTCATCTCTCTTCAGAAGACTTAAAATAGACACAGAGCGAGAGAGAGCGAGACAGAGATCTTAACCCAGAGTCAGAGCGTTCAGTCAGCCCGCTGACACCCCTTTCAGATCACAGTCTACTTGAACAGAGCAATACTCAATCACGAGGCATCAAAGGAACTGAATAATATTAAGAAATGCTATAGAAGGAAGGAAAGTAGTCTGGAACCCTGCCAAAAAACAATTAGGCAACAACAAATACAATCCCTTTTAGACAACTTCCTGGACAAAATGTTTCACTGTAATAATGAAGGTGTAACCTTGGCAGTAGAAAATCTAAACAGAATATTTGACCTCCTGTTTCCCTATCAAATCTAAACATTTAAGTTGACAACATTAAAAAATGAAACAGTGACAAAATGTTTGAAGAATGCAAAAACCTAAAAGAAATTAAGAAACCTATCCAATCAAAAACGGAGACCCACAAATCCTGAGCCTGTGCCTTAAACGATAGAGGAATACACTACGGAAAAAGAAGGAACAGCACGCCAGAAATAAGCTCAATGTAATTGAAGAATCCAGAATCTTCTGGGAAAATTTTAACACACTAAACAAACAACAACATGAGTTATCTATCCAAAACGGAGATGCATGGATAAACCAATCTTTTTGGCTCTATAACAAGGAACAAACAGCAAAACATATACATGATCAAATACAAATCTTAGAATCAACTATTAGACTACCAGCACCCACTGGATTCTCCAATTACATTGAATGAACTACATAACAAAATACAAACCCTCCAAATCAAAAAGGCCTGCGGTGTTGATGGTATCCTAAATGAAATAAAATATGCAGACCACAGATTCCAATTGGCTATACTTAAACTCTTTAAACATCATCCTCAGCTCTGGCATCTTCCCCAATATTTGGAACCAAGGACTGATCGCCCCAAGCTACAAATTTGGAGACAAATTTGATCCCATTAACTACCGTGGGATATGCGTCAACATCAACCTTAGGAAAATCCTTTGCATTATCATTAACAGCAGACTCGTACATGTCCTCAGTGAAAACAACGTACTGAGTACATGTCAAATTGGCTTTTTACCAAATTACCGTACGACAGACCACGTATTCACCCTGCACACCCTAATTGACAAACAAAGGCAAAGTCTTCTCATGCATTGAGTTCAAAAAAGCTTTTTTCATTTTGGCATGAGGGTCTGCTTTACAAATTGATGAAAAGTGGTGTTGGGTGAAAAACATACGACATTATTAAATCCATCTACACAAACAACAAGTGTGCGGTTAAAACTGGCAAAACACACACATTTCTTTCCACAGACCGGGAGGTGAGACAGGGATGCAGCTTAATAAGCCCCACCCTCTTCAACATACAGTACCAAGCAAAAGTTTGGACACACCTACTCATTCCAGGGTTTTTCTTTATTTTTACACTATTTTTCTACATTGTAGAATAATAGTGAAGACATCAAAACTAGGAAATAGCACATATGGAGTCATGTAGTAACCAAAAAAAGTGTTAAACAAATAAAAATATATATTCTATATTTGAGATTCTTCAAAGTAGCCACCCTTTGCCTTGATGACAGCTTTACACACTCTTGGCATTCTCTTAACCAGCTTCATGAGGTAGCCACCTGGTGTGCCGTGTTAAAACTTAATTTGTGGATTTTCTTTAAGCAAATAAAGAGAAATGACTGTCCATCATTACTTCAAGACATGAAGGTCAGTCAGTCGCAAAAACCATCAAGCGCTATGATGAAACTGGCTCTCATGAGGACCGCCACAGGAAAGGAAGACCCAGAGTTACCTCTGCTGCAGAGGATAAGTTCATTAGAGTTACCAGCCTCAAATTGCAGCCCAAATAAATGCTTCAGAGTTCAAGTAACAGACACATCTCAAAATCAACTGTTCAGAGGAGACTGCAGCAATTTGACCATGAAGGCCTGATTCATGCAAAGAAACCACTACTAAAGGACACCAATAAAATGAAGAGACTTGCTTGGGCCAAGACACTCAAGCAATGGACATTAGAGCGGTGGAAATCTGACCTTTGGTGTGATGAATCCAAATTTGAGATTTTTGGTTCCAACCGCCGTGTCTTTGTGAGACAGAGTAGATGAACAGATGATCTCTGCATGTATGGTTCCCACCGTGAAGCATGGAGGAGGAGGTGTGATGGTGTGGAGGTGCTTTTCTGGTGACACTGTCAGTGATTTATTTAGAATTCAAGGCACACTTAGTCCAACATGACTACCACAGCAGTCTGCAGTGATAGGCCATCCCATGTGGTTTGCGCTTAGTGGGACTATCATTTGTTTTTCAACAGGAAAATGACCCAAAACAGACCTCCAAGCTGTGTAAGGGCTATTTGACCAAGAAGGAGAGTGATGGAGTGCTGCATCAGATGACCGGGCCTCCACAATCACCTGACCTCAACCCAATTGAGATCGTTTGAGATGAGTTGGACCAGCCAACAAGTGCTCAGCATATTTGGGAACTCCTTCAAGACTGTTGGGAAAACCATTCCTCATGAAGCTGGTTGAGAGAATGCCAAGAGTGTGCAAGGTTGTCATCAAGGCAACTTCAAAGAATCTTAAATATAAAATATATTTTGAACTAACATTTTAATAATTTTTTGGTTACTACATGATGTGTTATTTCACAGTTGTGATGTCTTCACTAACATTCTACAATACAGAATCCACACTTTTGACTGGTACTGTATATATAAACGAATTGGCGAGGGCACTAGAACAGTCAGCAGCACCCGGCCTCAATCTACTAGAATCTGAAATCAAATGTCTACTGTTTTCTGATCTGGTGCTTCTGTACCCAACCATGGAGGGCCTACAGCAGCACCTAGATATTCTGCACAGATTCTGTCAGACCTGGGCTCTGACAGTAAATCTCAGTAAGACAAAAATAATGGTGTTCCAAAAAGGTCCAGTTGCCAGGACCACAAATACAAATTCCATTCTAGACACCGATGCCCCAGAGCACACAAAAAACTGTATAGTGGTTCTTCCTTTAACAGTTGTCGTACTGCAGCACAGCTTGCGGGCTGCCGCAAAATTCTATGTCATGTTATTTAAGTGTCAGCCATTGTTGCCATTAATGGTAGTTGGTGCTAGTCTGCCCACCAGAGGGCATCTTTGAGAAGCTAAGTTATTGAAATGACATGAAGCTGTAGAGCCTAAGAGTTAAAGGGAGCCTTGAATAGAACCGACACTGTGAGATTGATTTTTAGAAATGTAGCTTAATTAATTTGATTAATATTATGGTGTTTCTATTCCAAGAAAAACTAACATGCATTTCTTACTGTAGCCGATGTAGGCCTAAGTGTTTCCATTAGGAAGATATGATYCTGTACAACGTGACCGGTCCGGAGTAGACCTAGGCTACTAAGTGACTGCGACCGAAGAGCAAAATAATCCTAACATTCCACATAAAAATCTAATTGATTTATAAAGACCAGTCCCCAAGCTCTGTCATTCAGTGATATTTATTCACATAGTAATTTCAGGATCCAGACAGATATGGTTAGAAAACAATGCATTTGGTGGTCTATGCAAAAGAGATGGGAGAAAAGTGACACGCCTCGCAAACATCCATTATTACATTTAAATTCCCTGAACTCGGCAAGAGTCTATTGTCCTGCTGATAGCCCATCATGGCTTCTTGTTTATTCTTAAAAGAACTCCAGCACAGAGAAGAGAAAGGAGCCTTAAATAATTAAACACTGACACTGGACTTGGTAAGACATTTTATATATATATTTCCCCCCCCCCCCAGAACATTAACCATGTGTGTTCTCTAGTTTTGACACAATGATTTGTCTGACAAAGAGCTTTGCGTGGCCCTGGCATGGATCAAAGCTGGCGAGACATTCAATGACGTCATCTTCACAGACGAATCAACCGTGGCCCTTGCTACAGACAAAAAAGGAGCCAGCAGAGTAAGTAGACCTAGACCACTTTTAACAGCACATTACTCAACACTAGTGAGACTCACCACGTTAAACAGCACATTACTCAACACTAGTGAGACTCACCATGTTAAACAGCACATTACTCAACACTAGTGAGACTCACCACGTTAAACAGCACATTACTCAACACTAGTGAGACTCACCCACTTTCAACAGCACATTACTCAGCACTAGTGAGACTCACACGTTAACAGCACATTACTCAACACTAGTGAGACTACCACGTTAAACAAGACATTACTCAACACTAGTGAGACTCACCACGTTAAACAGCACATTACTCAGCACTAGTGAGACTCACCACGTTAAACAGCACATTACTCAACACTAGTGAGACTCACCATTTCAACAGCACATTACTCAACACTAGTGAGACTCACCACGTTAAACAGCACATTACTCAACACTAGTGAGACTCACCACGTTAAACAGCACATTACTCAACCTAGTGAGAACTCACCACGTTAAACAGAGACATTACTCAACACTAGTGAGACTCACCACGTTAAACAGCACATTACTCAACACTAGTGAGACTCACCACGTTAAACAGCACATACTCAACGCTAGTGAGACTCACCACGTTAAACAAGACATTACTCAACACTAGTTAGACTCACCACTTTTAACAGCACATTACTCAACACTAGTGAGACTCACCACTTTCAACAGCACATTACTCAACACTAGTGAGACTCACCACTTTCAACAGCACATTACTCAACACTAGTGAGACTCACCACTTTCAACAGCACATTACTCAACACTAGTGAGACTCACCACTTTCAAACACATTACTCATCACTAGTGAGACCACCACGTTAAACAGCACATTACTCAACACTAGTGAGACTCGCCACTTTAAACAGCACATTACTCAACGCTAGTGAGACTCACACTTTAAACAAGACATTATTCAACACTAGTGAGACTCCCACTTTAAAAAACAATTATTCAACACTAGTGAGACTCACCACTTTAAACAGACATTACTCATTACCTCGCCTACGGTAGGGCTACATTATATCTAAAAATATATTTTTCATCTGTACATGTAGGTCTCCTGATTTTAAACCCAATCCAACATGTTTGGCATCAACTGAAAACATTAATCCGTGACTCTGCCAAGCCTACAAGCAAAGATGAACTGGTGAAGGCCATCAAGACGTTTTGGCTTGAGAAACTGACAATACAACAATGCAACAAATACATTGATCATCTCAGCAAGGTTTTACCCGTGGTCGTGAAGCTACTAAAATGTAGCTGAAATTTACAGTTGATAAAAATACTCAAAATGTAGATGTTTATTTCAACATTATTTTATGAATGAAGACATTAAAGATGTTGATGATCAAATAGTGTACATTTATATGCTTTATCTGACATTTTGCAGTTGCATGAGGTATATTTTATATTTGTTATCTTGTTATAATTTGTTGTTATTAGTCCCACCCTTCAGCTCCATTCAACCCCTCCCATCTATCTCTTAACACTTTTTAGTGATCCAATACATAATATAGTACACTTATCATAATTTGGTTTTAATCCAGACAGGTCAGAAAAAGTATCTAGATCCTCTGAGGCTGTGGAGGAATTCTAATTGTGGTTTTAAGAAGATAACAGCGTACAATGAAACCTTTGTTTTTAAGCCCTGGATTTCTTATCCCTTAATATTGTTGTTGGATCTGATTTTTAACAGCTAACATTTCGGTGGCAATAATAAATAGATATGCCGYTAGTGGACAACCTTGTTTTACTCCTCTTGACAGTTTCAAACTTTCAGAGATGGCGCCATTATTTACTATTTTACACCTAGGGTTACTATACATTTAATAAGAGATTCTCCAAAATTGAAATATTCCACGCATTTATATATAAACTCTAGTCGTACTTTATCAAAGGCCTTTTCAAAGTCGGCAATGAATACCAGGCCTGGTTTCCCAGATATTTCATAGTGTTCTATTGTTTCCAGTACTTAAATTATCTCCAACGTATTGTCATGTAAAAAAAAYAAAATCTAATTAGGATGAATAATATCAGACAATACCTTTTAATTCTATGCGCTAAGCATTTTTGCTAGAATTTTTTGTGTCACACCACTGTAGTGTAAGAGGCCTCCCATTTTTTTTAAATGGACTGGATCTTTATATTTACAACTTGGATCCTGTTTCAGTAATAATGAAATCAGACCTGGTTGAGTGTCCAATAATCTATTTATATCTATGAGTATATCGAAAATGTTTTGTATACTTCCACTGTTATGCCATCCAGCCCTGGAGTTTTCCCAGCCTTAAAGGCCCCAATTGCATCAAGAAGTTCGTTCTCTATAATTTGGCCTTCACATGAGTCTTTCTGTACAGATGTTCATTTTACATTATTATTAGGGAAAAAATCCATACAATTATCTTCGGTTAGTGGAGATGGAGGAGACTGAAACGAAAACATATGCTTAAAGTACTTTACTTCCTCTTTCAAAATATTGTTTGGTCAATCATGGGTGACTCTAACAAGTTTCAGTAAATCATTTTTGGTAGCATTCCATTTCCTTTGTTAATATGGACTCTTTTGACCTAAATTGCTTTTGTTTTAGAGATTGGCACTGAATTGCATGGCCTCTAAAGACACATTTTAAAAGTGTCCCATACAATAAGGGGATCTGCTGTACCTATGTTATGTCTGAAATAGTCTTATCAATTCTTCTGTCCTAGTTTTAACTTGTATTTATCATCCAATAGATTTGGATTAAATCTCCAATATCCTCACTCACGTGGAAATTCTGTCGGAGTAATATATATTCCAACCGCATATATGCTCCGACAGCATTCTGTCCCCTATCAACACTTTTTCAACTTTTGGTGCCAGAGAGAATGACATAAGAAAGTAATCAAGACGACTAGCTTGATTAAGCCTCCGCCATGTATATTTCACTAGGTCAGGATATTTAAGCCTTCATATATCCACTAATTCCAATATATCCATGACATTTATGATTCCCTTAAGTACATGAGGGTGATAGTTTGTATTGTGATTTCCTTTCCGGTCCATAGAGGTATTTAAAACCGTATTAAAATCCCCCACCATAATAATAGAGTCTAGTGTTGCTTGTAGAGTTGATAATTATTATATATTTTTTTCATTATTTGTCATTTATTTGGACCGTATAGGTCAATGGGCCATATCTGTTCATGGTCCAATAACATATTAAAAATCATCCATCTACATTGAGGATCTGTTTGGACAGATGGGTGGAGTTAGTGATGGGTGGAGTTAGTGATGGGTGGAGTTAGTGATGGGTGGAGTTAGTGATGGGTGGAGTTAGTGATGGGTGGAGTTAGTGATGGGTGGAGTTAGTGATGGGTGGAGTTAGTGATGGGTGGAGTTAGTGATGGGTGGAGTTAGAATGTTGGCTGTCAGAAGTAGTCAAATCAGCCAATGTCAGCCTTTTAAATGCTTTATATGTTTAAAGTGCTTGTGGGCGACGGAGAGAAACAAAATGGTGCAGTTTGAGGCCATGTGGCAGAGATGCGTGCGCTGGAGATGGGGGGTGGGTGGGGTGAACAGGTGGGTCAGGACAGGTGTGATGTAGTTGTCTTTTGTATGTATATGTTTTGTAGTGTCTAAAAATCTAAAATAAGTACGAAGTAAAATCAAGCTTGCCAACACGCATCGGATTATTCATTACGAATAGGATTTGTTTGATTTATTTTGTTTACATTAATTATAATCACAATGTCACAAATAATTGAACACACACAACATGAGTAGATTAACTTGGTCAAAACATTTCTTTATTAAAGACCATCAGAAAGAATGTTGGTCCTTATTTATTCTGATCCAAAGCCATGAATGAGGGAGTCACTCAGCTTTATGCTGACAAATCCTCGCTGGACTCTTTCATTCAGTTTCTTCTTCACATCAGCAAAGGACTCCGTGTTTCAGAAACTCACTTTTATATAGAGGGGCTATCAGTCTTTCACACTGTGGTAAATAAAGCCAGTTTTCTTATTTTAGAATGATTTATTTCTGTTTTTAGAGGGAGAGAAACCAGAAGGCCACCGTGCCTAGTTTTCGAAAATCGTCAGTACGCGTGTCAAGTGTAATTCCCCCATTTTGTATTTACTTATTAGTTACTTATTATTATTTACTTACTTTATTTAGTTCTCTCTCAACACCAGGACCACCGGCAGCGGTTTGTGTGTTTGCCTGAGACTGAAAACACCTCCATTCATTCCCGAAAAGAGAGTCAATTTGTGCCACATTTTAGACCACTGATAGATCAGTATTCTGACTCCCCCTGGTCGTAGTGTGGTGCAATGACAGAATTACGCAATCTACCATAAACGGTCGCGGCATAAACTCAAAACTTTTTAAGGAAGAACCATTGTACATACCTCGGCCTAAACATCAGCGCCACAGGTAACTTCTACAAAGCCCTGAACGATCTGAGAGACAAAATACTTGAATCAGTTATAGAACCCATTGCCCTTTATGATTGTGAGTTCTGGGTTCCGCTCACCAACCAAGAATTCACAAAATGGGACAAACACCAAATTGAGACTAATTCTGCAAAAAATATCCTCTGTGTACAACGTAAAACACCAAATAATGCATGCAGAGCAGAATTAGGCCGATACCTGCTAATGATCAAAATCCAGAAAAGAGACGTTAAATTCTACAAGCGATTCCCAAACCTTCCATAACAAAGCAATCACCTACAGAGAGATGAACCTGGAGAAGAGTCCCCTAAGCAAGCTGCTCCAGAGCCCCAGGACAGCAAAGCAATTACACCCAACCAAATCATGAGAAAACAAAAAGATAATTACTTGACACATTGGAAAGAATTAACAAACAAACTGAGCAAAGTAGAAAGCTATTTGGCCCTAAACAGAAAGTACACAGTGGCAGAATACCTGACCACTGTGACTGACCTACACTTAAAGAAAGCTTTGACTATGTACAGACTCAGTGAGCAAAGCCTTGCTATTGAGAAAGGCCGCCGTAGGCAGACCTGGCTCTCAAGAGAACACAGGCTATGTGCACACTGCCCACAAGATGAGGTGGAAACTGAGCTGCACTTCCTAACCTCCTGCCAAATGTATGACGATAGAGACACATATTTCCCTCAGGTTACACAGACCCACCAAGAAATGTGAAAACAAATCCAATTTTGATTAACTCCAATATTGATTGGGTGAAATACCACAGTCTGCAATCACAGCAGTAATATTTGTGATCTGTTGCCACAAGAAAATGGCAACCAGTGAAGAACAAGCATCATTATAAATACAACCCATATTTATGTTAATTTATTTTCCCTTTTGTACTTTAACTATTTGCACATCGTTACAACACTGTATATATACATAATATGACATTTGAAATGTCTTTATTCTTTTGGAACTTTTGTGAGTGTAATGTTTACTGTAAATGTGTTTATTTCACTTGCTTTGGCAATGTAAACATATGTTTCCCATTGCCAATAAAGTTCCTTAAATTGAAATTGAATTGAGAGYAAATGTTTAGACTACAGTCCCAAATGTACTTTTCTGGCTGATTTTGTTTCATTATTAGTTCTCGTGTAATTGATGAGTCTCTTTTTCTTTTCAGGTGCTGGGAGTCTGGGAAAAGTACAATAGTGAAGCAGATGAAGTAAGTTCATGTGTCACACATATAACAAGGACATCACGATGTGAACACTTTGCATTTCAAACTGCATTATGTCAAACTCCCCATGATGGTTGCAGAACAGAACTAGAATGAGTTGGTGATTCCAAACTGCATTATGTCACAATCCCCATGATGGTTGCAGAACAGAACTAGAATGAGTTGGTGATGAGCAGTTTGACTGTTCTGTTCATTCCATTTTTATGGGTAGAATGTTCCAGCCCAAAATGGCATTCAAACTCACATACAACACTGTTGCAGTCCAAACTGAATTCGAACAAACTTGCATAAACCATGGCAAAAGGTTACTGTTACTATTTCTGGTTTTGACATTTTAATAAGTTTTATATAACTGATTATTTTAACTTAGTAAACCGTTAACCCGATAGTTAAACCGTTAACCCGATAGTTAAACCGTTAACCCGATAGTTAACCGTTAACCCGATAGTTAACCGTTAACCCGATAGTTAACCGTTAACCCGATAGTTAACCGTTAACCCGATAGTTAACCGTTAACCCGATAGTTTAACCAGTTAAACCGTTAACTGGCATTGAGATAATATGCTGTCGATGTACAGTACTGTCTTTTGTGAGGGTTTAATGATGCAGGGATAATTGCCATTGCCAGCTGAGTTCATCTCTTTCTCTCTCTGTGTGTGTGTGTGTGTGTGTGTGTGTGTGTGTGTGTGTTGCATAGAGAGATGCCTCATTTAACGTGGCGCTCAGGCAGAGAGACGATGGAGGAAGCACACATCACAAAACACAATGGCCACAGAGGCCAACAGCTAGCCTGGCACGGCCTGAATAGACTAGCAACCCTGGATTCACACATTAAGCATGCCTATTTACTCACACAATAGACCTATTAACAGTTGGTTGGTTTTTTGGAAATGTCTTGTCTTGAATGGTCACACATACAGAAAAGTTAAAAACTTCAGTTAGATTTCCCTTTAGACCAGAGTGACAATGTTCCACCGTCCACATTACATAGAATACATGCCTAGTCCATTGATTCATACCAAGTGTTATTAAGTTGTATTACAAAAAAAATATGATTTTTTGGGGGAGGGGGGAGGGGACCGCCACCATCCACCCCTTCGGAGGACAACTTTATTAATGATATTGAAGTGTGGATATTGGACCAAACCGAGTGACTTTATCTGAAATCTAAACTATCATGACGTTTTGAATGTTCTCCCGTTCAGAATCATCCACGAGGCCGGCTACTCCGAGGAGGAGTGTAAACAGTACAGAGTGGTGGTGTACAGCAACACCATCCAGTCTATCATCGCCGTCATCAGAGCCATGGGACACCTAAAGATAGACTTTGAGGACGCGGCACGAGCGGTAAGCACAACACGACGTAACTTTATGGTCTAGCAAAACGTTTTCTTAATGAGTGGTTCGCATTATGTCAATSTCTTTTTAATGCCCTACTTTCTTAAACTATGGGTCGGGACCCAAAGTTGGTCTGTGGCATGTGAGAGGTGGGTCGCCAGTTATGAGCGACCKGTCTATAATCACATGCTATTTCATCTTAATTTGGGTCTTTTGGAGGGCAATTTGAGTCACCAGAGTCACCGGTCAATTTCTCATTTGGGTCTCACGCTGAAACAAGGTTTAAGAACCCCATGCCCTTCTGTATTTGATGAGCTGAGTCTTTACAGTTCTCATCGTCTACTGAACAGGTCTCACATTTTCACCGAGGGTCTGAGTTAGAGTTGAGAAAKGTGGACGCAACTCAGACTTTCACTTTAATAGTTTACAGGGTTTAATGGGAGGCTTGCTCAAAAATGGGATGTAAGTGCATGAATCTCAGGACAGAATATTGCCCCAAGTGCAGTGGTGTAAAGTATTTTAGTAAAAATACTTTAAAGTACTACTTAAGTAGTTTTTTGGGGTAATGTACTTTACTATTTATATTTTGGAGAAAATATAATATATCTAATTTACATAAGTATTCACARCCCTGAGTCAATATATGTTAGAATCACTTTTGGCACATTCTTTTGACTTGTTAAGCAAATTTTTACTCCTGAACTTATTTAGGCTTTTCATAACCAAAGGGTTGAAAACGTACTGACTCAAGACATTTTCAACTTTTCATTTATTTAGTAAACATTTCTAAAAACATAATTCCACTTTGACATTATGATGTATTGTGTTTAAACCATTTTTAATTCAGGCTGAAATAAAACAAAAAAGTGCAAAAAAGTCAAGGGCTGTGAATACTTTCTGAAGGCTCTGTACCTGAAGGAATGTACCTGTAGGAATGTACCTGTAGGAATGTACCTGTAGGAATGTACCTGAAGGAATGTACCTGAAGGAATGTACCTGAAGGCACTGCACGCACGCAACCTTAGAAATGTACCTTGTGTAGGCAACTGCACCTGTAGGAATGTACCTGAAGAATGTACCTGTGTTGGCACTGTACCTGTAGGAATGTACCTGTAGGAATGTACCTGTAGGAAATGTACCTGAAGGAATGTACCTGTAGGACTGTACCTGAAGGAATGTACCTGAAGGAATGTACCTGAGGAATGTACCTGTGTAGGCACTGTACCTGTAAGAAATGTACCCTGTAGGCATGTACCTGTAGGCACTGTACCTGTAGCACTGTACCTGTAGGAATGTAACCTGTAGGAATGTACCTGTGGTAGGCACTGTACTGTAAGAATGTACCTGTGTAGGACTGTACTGTGTAGGCACTGTACCTGAAGGAATGTACCTGTAGGAAGTACCTGTAGGAATGTACCTGTAGGAATGTACCTGTAGGAAGTACCTGAGGAATGTACCGTGAGGAATGTACCTGAAGGCACTGCACCTGTAGAAATGTACCTGTGTAGGCACTGCACCTGTAGGAATGTACCTGAAGGAATGTACCTGTGTTGGCACTGTACCTGTAGGAATGTACCTGTAGGAATGTACCTGTAGGAAATGTACCTGAAGGAATGTACCTGTAGGCACTGTACCTGAAGGAATGTACCTGTTAAGGAATGTACCTGAAGGAATGTACCTGTGTAGGCACTGTACCTGTAAGAATGTACCTGTAGGAATGTACCTGTAGGCACTGTACCTGTAGGCACTGTACCTGTAGCACTGTACCTGTAGGAATGTACTGTAGATGTACCTGTGTAGGCACTGTACCTGTAAGAATGTACCTGTGTAGGAATGTACCTGTGTAGGCACTGTACCTGAAGGAATGTACCTGTAGGAATGTACCTGTAGGAAATGTTACCTGAAGGAATGTACCTGAAGGAATGTACCTGTAGGCACTGTACCTGTAGGATTGTACCTGTGTAGGCCTGTACCTGTAAGAATGTACCTGTAGGCACTGTACCTGTGTAGGAATGTACCTGTGTAGGAATGTACCTGTGTAAGGACTGTACCTGTGTAAGGAATGTACCTGTGTAGGCACTGTACCTGTGTAGCACTGTACCTGTGTAGGCACTGTACCTGAAGGAATGTAAAACCTGAAGGAATGTACCTGAAGGAATGTACCTGTAGGCACTGTACCTGTAGGCACTGTACTGAAGGATGTACCTGAGGAATGTACCTGAAGGAATGTACTGAGACTGTACCTGAAGGAATGTACCTGAAGGAATGTACCTGTAGGAATGTACCTGTAGGAATGTACCTGAAGGAATGTACCTGTAGGCACTGTACCTGTAAGAATGTACCTGAAATAATGTACCTATAAGAATGTACCTGAAGGAATGTACCTGAAGGAATGTACCTATAAGAATGTACCTGTAGGAAGTACCTGTGAGGCACTGCATCTGAAGGATGTACCTGAGGAATGTACCTGAAGGAATGTACCTGAAGGCACTGCACTGAAGCACTGCACCTGAAACGGGCACTGCTCTGAAGGCACTGCACCTGAAGGCACTGCACCTGTAGGCACTGCACCTGTAGGCACTGCACCTGTAGGCACTGCCACCTGAAGGAATGTACCTGAAGGAATGTACCTGTAGGCACTGCACCTGTAGGTACTTCACCTGTAGGATGCACCTGAAGGCACTGCACCTGAAGGCACTGCACCTGAAGGAATGTACCTGTAGGCACTGCACCTGTAGGCACTGACCTGTAGGAGCACCTGTAGGCACTGCCTGTAGGCACTGCACCTGAAGGAATGTACCTGAAGGCACTGCACCTGTAGGCACTGCACCTGTAGGAAATGCACCTGAAGGCACTGCACCTGAAGGAATGTACCTGAAGGCACTGCACCTGAAGGCACTGCACCTGAAGGGCACTGCACCTGAAGGCACTGCACCTGAAGGCACTGCACCTGTAGGCACTGCACCTGTAGGCACTGCACCTGTTAGGCACCTGCACTGAAGGAATGTACCTGAAGGAATGTACCTGAAGGAATGTACCTGAAGGCACTGCACCTGTAGGCACTGCACTGTTAGGCACTGCACCCTGTAGGCACTGCACCTGTAGGCACTGCATACCTGTAGGAATGCACCTGAAGGAATGCACCTGAAGGAATGTACCTGTGTTGGCACTGTACCTGAAGGATTTTACCTGAAGGAATGTACCTGTAGGCCTGCACCTGTAAGAATGTACTGTGTAGGAATGTACCTGTGTAGGCACTGTACCTGAAGGAGTCCCTGAAGGTTTAATGTACTCTGAAGGAATGTACCTGAAGGAATGTACCTGTTGGCACTGTACCTGTAGAATGTACCTGTGTAGGCACTGCACCCTGTAGGAATGTACCTGTAGAAATGTACCTGTGTAGGCACTGTACCTGAAGTGTACCTGAAGAATGTACCTGAAGGAATGTACTGATACTGTAGAATGTACATGTTGGCACTGTACCTGTAGGAATGTACCTGTGTAGGCACTGTACCTGTGGAATGTACCTGTAGGAATGTACCTGTATACACTGTACCTGTAGAAATGTACCTGTGTAGGCACTGTACCTGAAGGAATGTACCTGAAGGAATGTCCTGTAGACACTGTACCTGTAGGAATGTACCTGTAGGCACTGTACCTGAAGGAATGCACCTGTAGAATGTACCTGTGTAGGCACTGTACCTGTAGGAATGTACCTGTAGACACTGTACCTGTAGACACTGTACCTGTAGGAATGTACCTGTAGGCACTGTACCTGAAGGAATGCCCTGTAGGAATGTACCTGTAGGAATGTACCTGGTAGGAATGTACCTGTAGGAATGTACCTGTAGGAATGTACCTGTGTAGGCGACTGTACCTGTAGGAATGTACCTGTAGGAATGTACCTGTATACACTGTACCTGTAGAAATGTACCTGTGTAGGCACTGTACCTGAAGGAATGTCCTGAAGGAATGTACCTGAAGGAATGTACCTGTAGGAATGTACATGTGGCACTGTACCTGTAGGAATGTACCTGTGTAGGCACTGTACTTTAGGAATGTACCTGTAGGAATTGTACCTGTAGGACACTGTACCTGTAGGAATGTACCTGTAGAACACTGTACCTGTAGAAATGTACCTGTAGGCACTGTACCTGTAGGAATGTACCTGTAGGAATGTACCTGTAGGCACTGTTACCTGTAGGAATGTACCTGTGGATGGCACTGTACCTGTAGGAATGTACCTGTAGGAATGTACCTGTAGACACTGTACCTGTAGGAATGTACCTG